>NW_026290913.1:595000-615000 GCF_023373465.1 Oncorhynchus keta
GGATGGTAAGTTGGTGGTTGAAGATATCCTTCTAGTGGTGTGGGGGCTGTGATTTGGCAAAGTGGGTGGGGTTATATCCTTCCTGCTTGGCCCTGTCGGGGGGTGTCCTCGGATGGGGCCACAGTGTCTCCTGACCCCTCCTGTCTCAGCCTCCAGTATTTATGCTGCAGTAGTTTATGTGTCGGGGGGCTAGGGTCAGTTTGTTATATCTGGAGTACCTCTCCTGTCCTATTCGGGGTCCTGTGTGAATTTAAGTGTGCTCTCTCTAATTCTCTCTTTCTCTCTTTCTTTCTCTCTCTCGGAGGACATGAGCCCTAGGACCATGCCTCAGGACTACCTGACATGATGACTCCTTGCTGTCCCCAGTCCACCTGGCCATGCTGCTGCTCCAGTTTCAACTGTTCTGCCATATTATTATTGGTCCATGCTGGTCATTTATGAACATTTGAACATCTTGGCCATGTTCTGTTATAATCTCCACCTGGCACAGCCAGAAGAGGACTGGCCACCCCACATAGCCTGGTTCCTCTCTCGGTTTCTTCCTAGGTTTTGGCCTTTCTAGGGAGTCTTTCCTAGCCACCGTGCTTCTACACCTGCATTGCTTGCTGTTTGGGGTTTTAGGCTGGGTTTCTGTACAGCACTTTGAGATATCAGCTGATGTACGAAGGGCTATATAAATACATTTGATTTGATCTGATTTGATTTGATGAGCTGAAATAAAAGATCCCAGAAAAGTTCTATACACACAAAAATCTAGTGAGCATTTCTCTTTTGCCAGATAATACATTCATCTGACAAGTGTGGCATATCAAGAAGCTGATTGTACATTACACAGGTGCACCTTGTGCTGGGGACCATAAAAGGCCACTCTAAATTTTGTCACACAATACAATGCCACAGATGTCTCAAGTTTTGAGGGAGCGTGCAATTGGCATACTGACTGCAGGAATGTCCACCAGAGCTGTTGCCAGATAATTGAATGTTAATTTCTCTACCATAAGCCGACTTCAACAACGTTTTATAGAATTTGGCAGTATCTCCAACCGACAACGTGTAACTACGCCAGACCAGGACCTCCACATCCGTCTTCTTCTCCAGCGAGAATATCTGTGACCAGCCACCCAGACAGCTGATGAAACTGTGGGTTTGCACAAACAAAGAATTTCTGCACAAACTGCTCATCTGCGTGCTCGTCGTCCTCAGCAGGGTCTTGACCTGACTGCAGTTTGGCTTCGTAACTGACTTCAGTGGACAAATGCTCACCTTCGATGGCATTTTATAGATGGCAATTCGAATGCACAGAGATACTGTGACGAGATCCTGAGGCCCACTGCCGCCTTATGTATCAGCATGATATGTACACAATTCCTGGAAGCTGATATGTCCCAGTTCTTCCATGGCCTGCATACTCACCAGCCATGTCACCACCAATTGAGCATGTTTGGGATGCTCTGGATCGACGTGTATGACAGCTTGTTCCAGTTTCTGCCAATATCCAGCAACTTCGCATAGCCATCGAAGAGGAGTGGGATAATATTCCATAGGTCACAATCAAGAGCCTGATCAACTCTATGTGAAGGACATGAGGAAAATGGTGGTCACACCAGATACTGACTGGTTTTCTGATCCAAGCCCCAACTTTTTTTTAAAGGTATCGGTGACCAACAGATGCATATCTGTATTCCTAGTCATGTGAACTCCATAGATTAGGGCCTAATAATTAATTTATATTGACTGATTTACTTATATGAACTGTAATTGTTGAATGTTTCATTTACATTCTTTTCAGTGTATTTAGTAACGTAAGGAGCTAAAAAGTCTGGTGTAGGGATTAAGTCTCTGTAGAATTAACATATAATCTCCATGCAATGTCTCATTAGGCTACAAATACATCCCACATATTGCACATATGAACCCTTGCAACATTTTTTTTCCCATTTAGTAAAATGTTGGGGACATGACATACTTCTAGTTGTATAGTCAATATAAGTGTTGGTATTACTAAGCTACAGCCTGCAACTAGAACCTCAGAAAGTGTCGTCCCTAATATAATATAAAGGGAAACAACTGTCATTACATATGTGTACTAAGATCTTTTACGGGTTGTGTCCCAAATAGCACCTATTCCCTATATACTGTAGTGTGCACTACTTTTAATTAGAGCCCGATGGGACACTATATAGGGTATAGGGTGCCATTTTGGAAACACACATTGTGCTGGGCTGTGACTGATTGACACTGCTCCTTCTCCAATGTAATGTGACTGTAATGCAATTGTCTTCTCTGAGAGGTCAGGGTTCTCCAGGGTTCCGTTCAACACGGCCCCCTGTTCCCTACATAGTGCACTACTTTTAACCAGGGCTCTGATCAAAAGTAGTGCACTATGTATGGAACAGGGGGCCATTTGGGATGGAGCCCTGTTCACCACTCATCTGTGGGATGTTCTGCCTGGACTCTGGCCAGACAGACCTGCAGTCCAGGGCTCCTTTTCCAGACCCAGATTAAGCCTATCACTCCTGGACCTCAAAACACTCACTGTCCCAGGAGGACCACTTTGGAAAGAATTGTTTTCATTAATATGTTCATGTGCTATCCTCTGGGACTGGGATAAAATACTCTACACTTACCATTCTTGTGATTTACGTGTCACGCCCTGACCTTAGAGAGCCGTTTTATTTCTCTATTTGGTGAGGTCAGGGTGTGATGTGGGGTGGGCATTCTATGTTTTGTATTTGTTTGGTTTTGGCCGAGTGTGGTTATTATTTGTAACCCAAAATAACATAGAATACAATCACATATGTATTATATTATATTCTATTCCATAATATTCTATTCTATTATTTTCTATTCTATTCTATCTGTTTACTGGCCTGTTCTAAAGTAGAATGAGCCTTTATATGGGTCTTTATGAGAGCGCAAAGAGTGGGAGAAGGGAAGAAAATCAGATCTTTACTGTAGGTAGCCAATCCCCGGGCAACACTACCACAGCATGCCACACCCCTGATCTGTAGCTACCCAATCAGCAGGTCTGTCTGTGAGCTCCAGGAAGCCAGACAGAGATAATCAAGGCCTCAGTGTGAGTTTATGAACTGATGCCAAAACCAAAGATTAGACACATAGCTATCAACACTCCATTATGATCTTTTCTGTTGTAACAGTCTCCTAGAAAACACTTTATCTTCAAATCATGTTTTAACACAATTTTCCAACACCATCTATTTAAGCAAGGCCACAGTGTGAGTTTATGAACTGACATCAAAACCAAAGATTAGACACGTAGCTATCAACACTCCATTATAAACTGGGTGGTTTGAGCCCTGGATGCTGATTGGCTGACAGACGTGGTATATCAGACCACATACCATTTATTTTTACTGCTAATTACATTGGTAACCTGTTTATAATAGCGTTAACGGAAATTAGCGGCAATTAGAAAAACACCCCCAATAAAGGAGTGGTTCTGCAGGTGGTGACCACAGACCACTTCTCAGTTCCTATGCTTCCTGGCTGATGTTTTGGTCACTTTTGAATGTTGGCGGTGCTTTCACTCTAGTGGTAGCATGAGACGGAGTCTACAACCCACACAAGTGGCTCAGGTAGTGCAGCTCATCCAGGATGGTACATCAATGCGAGCTGTGGCAAGAACGTTTGCTGTGTCTGTCAGCGTAGTGTCCAGAGCATGGAAGCGCTACCAGGAGACAGGCCAGTACATCAGGAGATGTGGAGGAGGCCGTAGGAGGGCAACAACCCAGCAGCAGGACCGCTACCTCCGCCTTTGTGCAAGGAGGAGCAGGAGGAGCACTGCCAGAGCCCTGCAAAATGACCTCCAGCAGGCCACAAATGTGCATGTGTCTGCTCAAACGGTCAGAAACAGACTCCATGAGGGTGGTATGAGGGCCCGACGTCCACAGGTGGGGGTTGTGCTTACAGCCCAACACCGTGCAGGACGTTTGGCATTTGCCAGAGAACACCAAGATTGGCAAATTCGCCACTGGCGCCCTGTGCTCTTCACAGATGAAAGCAGGTTCACACTGAGACCACGTGACAGATGTGACAGAGTCTGGAGACGCCGTGGAGGACGTTCTGCTGCCTGCAACATCCTCCAGCATGACCGGTTTGGCGGTGGGTCAGTCATGGTGTGGGGTGGCATTTCTTTGGGGGGCCGCACAGCCCTCCATGTGCTCGCCAGAGGTAGCCTGACTGCCATTAGGTACCGAGATGAGATCCTCAGACCCCTTGTGAGACCATATTCTGGTGCGGTTGGCCCTGGGTTCCTCCTAATGCAAGACAATGCTCATGTGGCTGGAGTGTGTCAGCAGTTCCTGCAAGAGGAAGGCATTGATGCTATGGACTGGCCCGCCCGTTCCCCAGACCTGAATCCAATTGAGCACATCTGGGACATCATGTCTCGCTCCATCCACCAACGCCACGTTGCACCACAGACTGTCCAGGAGTTGGCGGATGCTTTAGTCCAGGTCTGGGAGGAGATCCCTCAGGAGACCATCCGCCACCTCATCAGGAGCATGCCCAGGCATTGTAGGGAGGTCATACAGGCGCATGGAGGCCACACACACTACTGAGCCTCTTTTTGACTTGTTTTAAGGACATTTCATCAAAGTTGGATTAGCCTGTAGTGTGGTTTTCCACTTTAATTTTGAGTGTGACTCCAAATCCAGACCTCCATGGGTTGATAAATTTGATTTCCATTAATAATTTTTGTGGGATTTTGTTGTCAGCACATTCAACTATGTAAAGAAAAAAATATTTAATAAGAATATTTAATTCATTCAGATCTAGGATGTGTTATTTTAGTGTTCCCTTTATTTTTTTGAGCAGTGTATACAATCAAAGCCTCAGTGTGACCACTCTGACCATTGTGACCACTCTGACCGTTGTATTTTGTCTCGGGTGACTGTACTTTGTTGTACTATTCCGACTGTTCTTTGACTTGTGACTGTAAATATTGTACTGTTAGACACCACGTAAACAGGATGTATTTTTTCATAAACTCTCTTTAATAACTGTATCCTCACTATTGTGACTACTTTGACTTAGTGGATATTGTAACTGTAGTCTACTCTGACTGTGACTACTTTGACTTAGTGGATATTGTAACTGTAGTCTGTTCTGACTGTGACTACTTTGACTTAGTGGATATTGTAACTGTAGTCTGTTCTGACTGTGACTACTTTGACTTAGTGGATATTGTAACTGTAGTCTGTTCTGACTGTGACTACTTTGACTTAGTGGATATTAACTGTAGTCTGTTCTGACTGTGACTACTTTGACTTAGTGGATATTGTAACTGTAGTCTGTTCTGACTGTGACTACTTTGACTTAGTGGATATTGTAACTGTAGTCTACTCTGACTGTGACTACTTTGACTTAGTGGATATTGTAACTGTAGTCTACTCTGACTGTGACTACTTTGACTTAGTGGATATTGTAACTGTAGTCTGTTCTGACTGTGACTACTTTGACTTAGTGGATATTGTAACTGTAGTCTGTTCTGACTGTGACTACTTTGACTTAGTGGATATTGTAACTGTAGTCTACTCTGACTGTGACTACTTTGACTTAGTGGATATTGTAACTGTAGTCTACTCTGACTGTGACTACTTTGACTTAGTGGATATTGTAACTGTAGTCTACTCTGACTGTGACTACTTTGACTTAGTGGATATTGTAACTGTAGTCTACTCTGACTGTGACTACTTTGACTTAGTGGATATTGTAACTGTAGTCTACTCTGACTGTGACTACTTTGACTTAGTGGATATTGTAACTGTAGTCTGTTCTGACTGTGACTACTTTGACTTAGTGGATATTGTAACTGTAGTCTGTTCTGACTGTGACTACTTTGACTTAGTGGATATTGTAAGTCTGTAGTCTACTCTGACTGTGACTACTTTGACTTAGTGGATATTGTAACTGTAGTCTACTCTGACTGTGACTACTTTGACTTAGTGGATATTGTAACTGTAGTCTACTCTGACTGTGACTACTTTGACTTAGTGGATATTGTAACTGTAGTCTGCTCTGACTGTGACTACTTTGACTTAGTGGATATTGTAACTGTAGTCTGTTCTGACTGTGACTACTTTGACTTAGTGGATATTGTAACTGTAGTCTACTCTGACTGTGACTACTTTGACTTAGTGGATATTGTTGAACTGTAGTCTACTCTGACTGTGACTACTTTGACTTAGTGGATATTGTAACTGTAGTCTACTCTGACTGTGACTACTTTGACTTAGTGGATATTGTAACTGTAGTCTACTCTGACTGTGACTACTTTGACTTAGTGGATATTGTAACTGTAGTCTGTTCTGACTGTGACTCTTTGCTTAGTGGATATTGTAACTGAGTCTGCTCTGACTGACTACTTTGACTTAGTGGATATTGTAACTGTAGTCTGTTCTGACTGTGACTACTTTGACTTAGTGGATATTGTAACTGTAGTCTGTTCTGACTGTGACTACTTTGACTTAGTGGATATTAACTGTAGTCTGTTCTGACTGTGACTACTTTGACTTAGTGGATATTGTAACTGTAGTCTGTTCTGACTGTGACTACTTTGACTTAGTGGATATTGTAACTGTAGTCTAGTCTCTGACTGTGACTACTTTGACTTAGTGGATATTGTAACTGTAGTCTGTCTGCTCTGACTGTGACTACTTTGACTTAGTGGATATTGTAACTGTAGTCTACTCTAGTCTGTTAGTGGATATTGTAACTGTAGTCTGCTCTGTGACTACTTTGACTTAGTGGATATTGTAACTGTAGTCTACTCTCTGACTACTTTGACTGTGACTACTACTTTGACTTAGTGGATATTGTAACTGTAGTCTGCTCTGACTGTGACTACTTTGACTTAGTGGATATTGTAACTGTAGTCTGTTCTGACTGTGACGACTTTGACTTAGTGGATATTGTAACTGTAGTCTGCTCTGACTGTGACTACTTTGACTTAGTGGATATTGTAACTGTAGTCTGCTCTGACTGTGACTACTTTGACTTAGTGGATATTGTAACTGTAGTCTGTTCTGGCTGTGACTACTTTGACTTAGTGGATATTGTAACTGTAGTCTGTTCTGGCTGTGACTACTTTGACTTAGTGGATATTGTAACTGTAGTCTGCTCTGACTGTGACTACTTTGACTTAGTGGATATTGTAACTGTAGTCTGCTCTGACTGTGACTACTTTGACTTAGTGGATATTGTAACTGTAGTCTGCTCTGACTGTGACTACTTTGACTTAGTGGATATTGTAACTGTAGTCTGCTCTGACTGTGACTACTTTGACTTAGTGGATATTGTAACTGTAGTCTACTCTGACTGTGACTACTTTGACTTAGTGGATATTGTAACTGTAGTCTGTTCTGACTGTGACTACTTTGACTTAGTGGATATTGTAACTGTAGTCTGCTCTGACTGTGACTACTTTGACTTAGTGGATATTGTAACTGTAGTCTGCTCTGACTGTGACTACTTTGACTTAGTGGATATTGTAACTGTAGTCTGCTCTGACTGTGACTACTTTGACTTAGTGGATATTGTAACTGTAGTCTGCTCTGACTCTTGTGGCTGTTTCAGCTTTGATCAGAAAGAGAGCCTTCAAACCACAGAGCACTATGTATCTGGGAATCTGGGAGTGATACAGCGACTCAACGTTCATATTAAACAGCTGAGTTTCCCTTTATGAAATGCTACATCCGAATCGGCAAGTTAGGGTTTGACAAATGAAACATTCTCCCTCTCTCTCCCTCAGGAAAACTTCATATGCAAATATCTTTATGGGACCCAGGAGAGATTTTTATATAATCAAATTAGATGGGCAATGATCTGTGTGCATGAGAGAGAGAGATGGCAGTCATTTTTCACTGAAACAGCTAATCACAGATTGATTACTAACATGGCTTCCTAGCCAATCAGCTGATGGGACAGATGTCACATGAGGGCTGTTCCAGAAAGCTGGATCAGTGAGGCAGCCAGCTGTCTTTACTATTCTGAAATAACTCCATCTTTTCAAGATATATAGACTTGAAATTGTAATGGTATAATTATCTTGACATACAACAACCCATAGTCAAGAGTAGCTTCCTAAATGAACCAGAAAGTCAATATATATATTTGACTGCTTATCAGATCTGATCTAGAACACCCCAGTCACAGCTAATTCACTGGTGAATCCAAAATGTGTATTTGTATTTATTAAGGATACCCATTAGCTGCTGCCTGCCAAGTCCATCAACATTAAGACAGTTATATACAATTTACAAAACAACATCCATGTGTACGTTTGTGTAGAGCGCATGTCTTATCATGTGTATGTGTGTCTGTGCCTGTGTGTCTCTTCACAGTCCTCACTGTTCCATAAGGTGTATTTTTAAGGTGTTACCTGATGTGGAATAAAGATCCATATAGCCATGGCTCTATGTAGTACTGTGTGCCGCCCATAGTCTGTTCTGGACTTGGGGATTGTGAAGAGACCTTTGGTGGTATGTCTTGTGGGGTATGTATGGGTGTCCAAGCTGTGTGCTAGTAGTTTAAACAGACACCTCTGTTCATTCAGCATGTCAACACTTCTTACAAAAATAAATAATGATAAAGTCAATTGCTTCTCCACTTTGAGCCATGAGAGATGTACATGTATATTATTCATGTTAGCTCTCCTTGTACATTTAAGGGCCAGCCGTGCTGCCCTATTATGAGCCAATTGTAATTTTACGAGGTCCCTCTTTGTGGCACCTGATCACACGACTGAACAGTTGTCCAGGTGCGACAGAACTAGAGCCTGTAGGACCTGCCTTGTTGATAGTGTTGTTATAAAGGCATAGCAACACTTTATTATGGACAGACTGCTCCCCGTCTTAGCTACTGATGTATCAACATGTTTTGACCATAAGTGTTTACAATCCAGGGTTACTCAAAGCAGTTGTCACCTCTACTTGCTCAATTTCCACATAATTTATTACAAGACTCAGTTGAGGTTTAGGGTTTAGTGAAGGATTTGTCCCAAGTACAATGCTTTCCGTTTTTGAAATATTTATTATAACTGATTCCTTGCCACCCATTCTGAAACTAACTACAACTCTTTGTGAAGTGTTGCAGTGATTTCACTTGCAGTAGTAGCTGGCGTGTATAGTGTTGAGTCATTCGCATACATAGACACAATGGCTTTACTCAAGGCCAGTAGCATGTCATTAATAAAGATTGAAAAAAGTAAAGGGCCTAGACAGCTGCCCTGGAGAATTCCTGGATTATGTTCGACAGGTAACTCTTTATCCACAATATAGCAGGGGATGTAAATCCATAACACATACATTTTTCCACAAGCATTTTGCTACACTCGTAATAACACCTGCTAGCCATGTGTATGTGACCAATAAAATGTGATTTGAGCAGACTATGATCGAGAATGTCTCAAGCTGCACTGAAGTCTAACAAACCAGCTCCCATTTTTTTTGTTCAGATATTTCTCTCAGCCAATCATCAGTTATTTTTGTAAGTGCACTGCTTGTTGAATGTCCTTCCCTATACGAGTGCTGAAAGTCTGTTGTCAATTTGCTTACAGTTAAATAGCATTGTATCTGATCAAACACCATTTATTGGTGACAAGCTGATTGGTTGGCTATTTAAGCTAGTAAAAGGGTCTTTACTATTCTTGGGTAGCGGAATTAATTTTGCTTCCCTCACTGCCAAGAATGACCTAATACAGTACATTATATCACACCCAACTCAACTTATACCTGTCATATCAAGCTATAGGGTTTTCTTCACTATGTGAAAAACTAGCTTCTAACCAGGGTCCTGGTCAGGTCATGTGATCAGGGAGTACTCTGGTCCCTAGCTGTACACACTGAAACAACAGTGCTCTTTCGCTAGCTATCTGGAACTCCCAGAGCAGAAACGGACTGGCCATAGGGCAGTATAGGCAAATGTCAGATGGGCTGGTCCATCTTTAGCCCGGTGGGCCTGTCTAAATTGGGGGCTTTGCACAAAACTATCATTGTTTGGCCAACAATGGGTGCTTTGAGGCAATAAATGTGTTAAAGGCTGTTTTCTAGTTCCAGTCCATCCCTGCCCCAGAGAACTACAGTGCCCTCCAATTATTGGGACAGTGACACATTTAGTTGTTTTGGCTCTGTACACTTTGGATTTCAAATTATACAATGACTATGAGGTTAAAGTGCCGATTCAGAGGGGTTGGGTTATATGCGGAAGACTTATTTTGGTTGAATGCATTCAGTTGTGCAACTGACTAGTTATCTCCTTTCCCTTTCTCTCTCTCTCTCTCTCTCTCTCTCTCTCTCTCTCTCTCTCTCTCTCTCTCTCTCTCTCTCTCTCTCTCTCTCTCTCTCTCCCACTCCCCCCTCTTTCTCTATCTCTCCTTCTCCCACTCCCCCTCTCTGTCCCCCCTCTCACTCGGTCTATTTCTTTCTCTCTCTCTCTCCTCCCTCTCTCGCTCTCTCTCTCTCTAACCACCTCTTTCTCTATCTCTCTTTCTCCCACTCCCACTCCCACTCCCACTCCCACTCCCACTCTCTATCTCCCCCCTCTCCCTTTCTCTCTCCCTCTCTTTCACACACCTGAGTCACAGCCCGACTGCTCTCTCTCCGTCACCACATGAATTCTATTGATGGAGGAACATGATGATCAGTGTAATAACATGCCCCTTGACGTCTGGCGTCAAGTGTATAAGTGTGTGAGTGTGGGGGGGATAATGTCAGCGGGATTGTCTGCGTGTGTGTGTGTATGTGTGTATGTGTGTGTGTGTGTTTGTGTGTGTGTGTGTGTGTGTGTGTGTGTGTGTGTGTGTGTGTGTGTGTGTGTGTGTGTGTGTGTGTGTGTGTGTGTGTGTGTGTGTGTGTGTGTGTGTGTGTGTGTGTGTGTGTGTGAGAGAGAGTTTTTATATGCTTTCAATCGTAAACGGGAGATCACCTCATCTACAGACTATATATCTGGTGTCGAATATCTATTATTACAAACTGTGTGGTTCGAGCCCTGAATGCTGAATGGCTGACAGCCGTGGTATATCAGACCATATATGACAAGGCATTGCGTTGGACTAGTAACCGGAAGGTTGCAAGTTCAAATCCCCGAGCTGACAAGGAACAAATCTGCCGTTCTGCCCCTGAACAGGCAGTTAAACCCACTGTTCCTAGGCCGTCATTGAAAATAAGAATTTGTTCTTAACTGACTTGCCTAGTTAAATAAAGATTAAAATAAATATATACAGATTTTTTTTTAAAGTGTGGTTGGAAATAGTTTTTTTTTTAATGAAAGCGTTTTTATGAAAACCACATCACAACAAACACTATACAACACATAAGTACCAAAATAATATATACAACACATAAGTACCACAATAAAAAAGGTTTGATTAAACAGATAACAAACCTACTAATTAAAAATGTATAAATTAATTGATCTGTAAAGACGAAAAAAATACCCCCCAAAATGTTTTGTTTAAATGTGTGTGTGCACTTGAGTGTGTGAGAGTTATGCTTTGTGGAGGAGATTACTGAGTAGTTTGGTTCATCAGGCTGACCTCCAGTCTTCGCTTGGAGTTATTGAGGGATGATGATGTTTTGGCAATGTAAGAATTCCAGAGTATGGCACCTCTGTATCTGATAGAGAATTGACTATGTGAGGTGTGGCAGTGGGGAGGGTGAAGGTTATCACAGTGTCTTGTATTATATAGATGGATTTCAGAATGAACCTGGAATAATCCATTGAAGGGTTTAGTTAAACTGTCTGGGAAGTACTTGTAGATGAAAGTGCATAAATGGCGTACATTAATGTTGTAAATAGACAAGATATTGAGTTTCTTAAACAAAGGTGCAGATGGTTCCAGGTAATTAGAAGAGGTTGCTAGTTTATGTCTTGTGTATGATGAGTCCTTTGTGTAGGTAGGAGGCATATGTACTGGCCCAGTATTACAGTAAATGAGATATGAGTAAATGAAGCTATAGTATAGAGTTAGGAAGCAAGCCTGACCACTTATCTTTCTGATGATACCAACAGATTTCATCACTTTGCTGCAGAGTTTATAATAGCAATAATGCCAATATACCACGGCTAAGGGCTGTATCCAGGCACTCCACGTTGCGTCGTACAAAACAACAGCCCTTAGCTGTGGTATATTGGCCATACTGTATAACACATCCCCCTCAGGCCTCATTGCATAAATCTAAACTATATATGGCTCTACTAATTTAACCTATATACTGTCTCTACTAATTTAACCTATATACTGTCTCTACTAATATAACCTATATGCTGTCTCTACTAATTTAACCTATATGCTGTCTCTACTAATTTAACCTATATACTATCTCTACTAATATAACCTATATGCTGTCTCTACTAATTTAACCTATATACTGTCTCTACTAATTTAACCTATATACTGTCTCTACTAATTTAACCTATATGCTGTCTCTACTAATTTAACCTATATACTGTCTCTCCTAATTTAACCTATATGCTGTCTCTACTAATTTAACCTATATACTGTCTCTACTAATATAACCTATATACTGTCTCTACTAATTTAACCTATATACTGTCTCTACTAATTTAACCTATATACTGTCTCTACTAATTTAACCTATATGCTGTCTCTACTAATTTAACCTATATACTGTCTCTCCTAATTTAACCTATATGCTGTCTCTACTAATTTAACCTATATACTGTCTCTACTAATATAACCTATATACTGTCTCTACTAATATAACCTATATACTGTCTCTACTAATTTAACCTATATACTGTCTCTACTAATATAACCTATATGCTGTCTCTACTAATTCAACCTATATACTGTCTCTACTAATATAACCTATATACTGTCTCTACTAATATAACCTATATACTGTCTCTACTAATTTAACCTATATGCTGTCTCTACTAATATAACCTATATACTGTCTCTACTAATATAACCTATATACTGTCTCTACTAATATAACCTATATGCTGTCTCTACTAATTTAACCTATATACTGTCTCTACTAATTTAACCTATATGCTGTCTCTACTAATTTAACCTATATAATGTCTCTACTAATATAACCTATATGCTGTCTCTACTAATTTAACCTATATACTGTCTCTACTAACTTAACCTATATACTGTCTCTACTAATATAACCTATATACTGTCTCTACTAATATAACCTATATGCTGTCTCTACTAATTTAACCTATATACTGTCTCTACTAATTTAACATATATACTGTCTCTACTAATATAACCTATATACTGTCTCTACTAATATAACCTATATACTGTCTCTACTAATATAACCTATATACTGTCTCTCCTAATTACATTTATATGCCGTACTATCTACCAGCTGCTAACCTAGATTACACTGGATTACCTCGAGACAGAATGCACTGAGGAACACTGCTATAATGTTCATGTAACGTTCACATAACCAAACAACGTTGACATATCCAAATAAAACGTTGTCATAACGCTCAAGCCACCAGACCCTCTCTCTCTCTTCTCTCTCTCTCTCTTCTCGCTCTCTCTCTTCTCCCTCTCTCTCTCTTCTCCCTCTCTCTCTTCTCCCTCTCTCTCTTTCTTCTCCCTCTCGCTCTTTCTTCTCCCTCTCGCTCTTTCTTCTCCCTCTCTTTCTTCTTCTCTCTCTCTCTCTCTCTCTTCTCCCTCTCTCTCTTCCTTTTCCCTCTCACGCTTTCTTCTCCCTCTCGCTCTTTCTTCTCCCTCTCACTCTCTTCTCCCTCTCTCTTCCTCTCTCTTCTCTCTCTCTCTCTCTCTCTTCTCCCTCTCTCTTCTCCCTCTCTCTCTCTTCTCCCTCTCTCTCTCTTCTCCATTTCTCTCTCTCAGCAGCCTATTTTTCTTAATGAATCAGAACATCTCTGTGCCTTTTGCCCTGCCTGACACACACAATATTTCATCTGATATTCCTATTGTGAAACACACAGCAAGAGCAGCTCACATGTCTTCTCACTGATGCTGAAAATATAGCGTGTGAAATTGCAAACTGGAGAGAGGGAAAAACAGATGTGCGCTATCTGCAGATATTTGCCTCATTATTTGTCTAAAAGAATAACTAGATTGAGAATCCTGATGAAATCAACATGCCATCTGACTGCATCCTCCACAGATATGTACAATTCTAGAATACCGGGTGATGATTCCATCATAGAACCATAAAAGTCCACATGAATGTGAGCCTGCGAGCCGTGAGAGGGAGGGGGAGGGGAGGAAGCAACAAGAAGGATACACTCTCAATTCAAACAGGCACATTCACATACATACCGTTGTATACACATATATACATACACACATGCCCACACACACTATAAACACATACATAATGCATAAATACCTGATTAGTAAATTCCTAGTGCAAGTCGATGCTATTCAGCGAGCAGAGCAGTGTCTGACTGCAACATCCAGTGTGAGATCATTTCCAGGGAGACTGTGGTTGGAGCAGAGAGATGAAGGGATGCGAGAGGAGAGGGAGAGAGAGATAGAGCGTCGGCTGAGCAAAGCAGCGGAGAGATGGATCTAGCAGCTAATGTTTCTTTCCTCTGTGTGCAGGGAGGAGAGAAAGAGACACAGAGACACAGAGATCTGCCTGCTAAGCCCCAGCTCACAGCATCGTTTCCCTCTGACAGGCAGGCAACATTCACATTCCAGTCTTCCTTCCCTCTGACTGTCCGTCCGCCAGAGCCCGTGACTGACGCCTCAGCTCCACACACACATGGCTGACACACACCTCTCCTCCATGCCTCCGTCTGCAGCACCAGCAATCAGTCTATTCTTCCTTCCTCCCGCTCTCCTCTCGTTCTGATGTGGTAGATGGTAGATGGATGCTGTCTCGGCTTGTTTTCCTGCTGTCTGTGTGACCGACTTGGTTCCTCTCGCACACACACACGTGCAAACACACACACCCTAAGCACGCAGTGCCTGGCCCAGGCGATCCAGCAGACAGAAAGGGGGAGGTGGTAAGGCTCCTGCCCAGATTTGGTATCTCCTGCTGGGCTGTTAGAGCCCCTCAGATGGACCAGAGAGGAGATGAGGGAGCAGCAGTGTCTCTCTCCCTGCTCACTGCACTGACTGTAATGAGCTCATAGCCACGGCTCACATGTGACGACAGGAGAGAGAGAGAGAGAGAGAGAGAGAGAGAGAGAGAGAGAGAGAGGTGAGCTGGGAACGAGGATGGAAAGAGGCTTTGTGTGTGTGTGTATGTGTGTGTGCGATTACATTTTCAGTGAGCACCATAATTGGATAGCGAGTGTGTGCAAATTCTTTTCTCCATCTATCCTCCCCTCCCATCTTCTCCATCTATCCTCTCCTCCCATCTTCTCCATATATCCTCTCCTCTCCTCCCGTCTTCTCCATATATCCTCTCCTCCCATCTTCTCCATCTATCCTCTCCTCCCCATCTTCTCCATATATCCTCTCCTCCCATCTTCTCCATATATCCTCTCCTCCCATCTTCTCCATACATCCTCTCCCTCTCCTCTTCTCCATCTTCTCCATATCCTCTCCTCCCATCTTCTCCATCTATCCTCTCCTCCCATCTTCTCCATCTATCCTCTCCTCTCCTCCCATCTTCTCCATCTATCCTCTCCTCCCATCTTCTCCATATATCCTCTCCTCTCCTCCCATCTTCTCCATCTATCCTCTCCTCCCATCTTCTCCATATATCCTCTCCTCTCCTCCCATCTTCTCCATCTATCCTCTCCTCCCATCTTCTCCATATATCCTCTCCTCCCATCTTCTCCATCTATCCTCTCCTCCCATCTTCTCCATCTATCCTCTCCTCCCATCTTCTCCATCTATCCTCTCCTCCCATCTTCTCCATCTATCCTCTCCTCCCATCTTCTCCATATATCCTCTCCTCTCCTCCCATCTGCTCGTCCCATCTTCTCCATCTATCCTCTCCTCCCATCTTCTCATATATCCTCTCCTCCCATCTTCTCATATATCCTCTCATCTCCCATCTTCTCCATATATCCTCTCCTCCCATCTTCTCCATATATCCTCTCCTCCCATCTTCTCTCCTCTCCTATCTCATCTCTCCTCCCTCCCATCTTCTCCATCTATCCTCTCCTCCCATCTTCTCCATATATCCTCTCCTCCCATCTTCTCCATATATCCTCTCCTCTCCTCCCATCTTCTCCATCTATCCTCTCCTCCCATCTTCTCCATATATCCTCTCCTCCCATCTTCTCCATATATCCTCTCCTCCCATCTTCTCCATACATCCTCTCCTCTCCTCCCATCTTCTCCATATATCCTCTCCTCCCATCTTCTCCATATATCCTCTCCTCCCATCTTCTCCATATATCCTCTCCTCCCATCTTCTCCATATATCCTCTCCTCCCCATCTTCTCCATATATCCTCTCCTCTCCTCCCATCTGCTCGTCCCATCTTCTCCATCTATCCTCTCCTCCCATCTTCTCCATATATCCTCTCCTCTCCTCCCATCTTCTCCATCTATCCTCTCCTCCCATCTTCTCCATCTATCCTCTCCTCCCATCTTCTCAATCTATCCTCTCCTCCCATCTTCTCCATCTTCTCTATCCTCTCCTCCCATCTTCTCAATCTATCCCTCTCCTCACATCTTCTCCATATATCCTCTCCTCTCCTCCCATCTGCTCGTCCCATCTTCTCCATATATCCTCTCCTCCCATCTTCTCCCTCTATCCTCTCCTCCCATCTTCAATCTATCCTCTCCTCCCATCTTCTCCATATATTCTCTCCTCCCATCTTCTCCATATATCCTCTCCTCCCATCTCCTCCCATCTCCTCTCCCATCTTCTCCATATATCCTATCCTCTCCTCCCATCTTCTCCATCTATCCTCTCCTCCCATCTTCTCCATCTATCCTCTATCCTCTCCCATCTTCTGCTCTTCCCATCTTCTCCATCTATCCTCTCCTCCCATCTTCTCCATCTATCCTCTCCTCTCCTCCCATCTTCTCAATCTATCCTCTCCTCCCATCTTCTCCATATATCCTCTCCTCCCATCTTCTCCATATATCCTCTCCTCCCTCTTCTCCCATCTCCATATATCCTCTCCTCTCCTCCAAGTCCCATCTTCTCCATCTATCCTCTCCTACCATCTTCTCCATATATCTTCTCCTCTCCCATCCTCCCATCTTCTCCATCTATCCTCTCCTCCCATCTTCTCCATATATCCTCTCCTCCCATCTTCTCCATATATCCTCTCCTCCCATCTTCTCCATATATCCTCTCTTCTCCTCCCATCTGCTCGTCCCATCTTCTCCATCTATCCTCTCCTACCATCTTCTTCATATATCCTCTCCTCTCCTCCCATCTTCTCATCCCATCTTCTCATCCCATCTTCTCCATATATCCTCTCCTCTCCTCCCATCTTCTCATCCCATCTTCTCATCCCATCTTCTCCATATATCCTCTCCTCTCCTCCCATCTTCTCATCCCATCTTCTCCATCTATCCTCTCCTACCATCTTCTTCATATATCCTCTCCTCTCCTACCATCTTCTTCATATATCCTCTCCTCCCATCTTCTCCATATATCATCTCCTCTCCTCCCATCTTCTCCATCTATCCTCTCCTCCCATCTTCTCCATATATCCTCTCCTCTCCTACCATCTTCTTCATATATCCTCTCCTCTCCTCCCATCTTCTCATCCCATCTTCTCATCCCATCTTCTCCATATATCCTCTCCTCTCCTCCCATCTTCTCATCCCATCTTCTCATCCCATCTTCTCCATATATCCTCTCCTCTCCTCCCATCTTCTCATCCCATCTTCTCATCCCATCTTCTCCATATATCCTCTCCTCTCCTCCCATCTTCTCCATATATCCTCTCTTCTCCTCCCATCCCCTCTTCTTTTCTGCTCCCCACACACACACAGCACACAGAGAACACACACACAGCACACAGAGAACACACACACAGCACACAGAGAACACACACACAGCACACAGAGAACACACACACAGCACACAGAGAACACACACACAGCACACAGAGAACACACACAGCACACAGAGAACACACACACAGCATCTATCCCTCTCCTCCCCACAGAGAACACACACACAGCACACAGAGAACACACACACAGCACACAGAGAACACACACACAGCACACAGAGATCCTCTCCTCTCCTCCCACACACACAGCACACAGAGAACACACACACAGCACACAGAGAACACACACACAGCACACAGATCTTCTCATCCCACACACACACAGCACACAGAGACACACACACAGCACACAGAGACACACACACAGCACACAGAGAACACACACACAGCACACAGAGAACACACACACAGCACACAGAGAACACACACACAGCACACAGAGAACACACACACAGCACACAGAGAACACACACACAGCACACAGAGAACACACACACAGCACACAGAGAACACACACACAGCACACAGAGAACACACACACAGCACACAGAGAACACACACACAGCACACAGAGAACACACACACAGCACACACACACACAGCACAGACAGCAGACATACATACATACATACATACAAGCACACATCATCCAATTATGGCACTCACTGGACATTTCATCATACATGATCGCTAATTTGAAATGCAAATGATTAAATTATGAATTATTATGATGTGTTAAACATGATTAAGATCATGAGATGCAGTTTAGAAATTCTACTCATTGGCAGATTAATATATTATTGGACATTATGATATTGGATTTTAAAATACAGACATTTGTGACGAACCATTTGCAAAACACATAGTGGTTTATTTTCAAATGTAATTGCTTTTCAGTAATACATGTTTAAATAAAATCAGACGAGCTCTGCTATAGTATTCACAGGGGCAACGCCTTGGAAGCACGTCTCTGATTCAACCCTGGTAAATCCTTGTGAGTCAGAGCTCAGTATAAAAGGGTGTGACACACTCCATAGGCTGCAAAGAGAGCCACAATACCTCAGCCCCACCCACTTACCATCACTTTTAATCACACCCACTAACACTAGCATTACTACAGTCAGTCAGTCTCTCTCTCTCTCTCTCCATCCACCCCCCATATCTCTCGCTCTCTCACTCTTTCTCCATCCACCCCCCATATCTCTCTCTCCCTCTCTTTCTCCATCCACCCCCCATATCTATCTCTCTCCTTCTCTCTCCATCCACCCCCCATATCTCTCTCTCTCTCTTTCTCTCTCCATCCACCCCCCATATCTCTCTCTATCTCCCTCCATCCACCCCCCATATCTCTCTCTCTCCATCCACCCCCCATATCTCTCTCTCTCGCTCTCTCTCCATCCACCCTCTCCATATCTCTATATCTCTCTCTCTCTCTCTCTCTCTCTCTCTCTCTCTCTCTCTCCATCCACCCCATCTCTCTCTCTCTCTCCTCTCTCTCTCTCTCTCTCTCTCTCTCTCTCCATCTCTCCCATCTCTCCATCCACCCCTCATCTCTCTCTCTCTCTCTCTCTCTCTCTCTCTCTCTCTCTCTCTCTCTCTCTCTCTCTCTCTCACTCTCCACCACCCCCATATTTCTCTCTCTCTTTCTCCATCCTCCCCCCCATATCTCACTAACTCTCTTTCTCTCTCCATCCACCCCCATATCTCTCTCTATTTCTCTCTCCATCCACCCCCATCCACCCCCATATCTCGCTCTCTTTCTCTCTCCATCCACCCCCATATATCGCTCTCTCGTTCCTCTCCATCCACCCCCATCTCTCTCTCTCTCCACCCACCCCCATCTCTCTCTCTCTCTCTCTCTCTTTCTCTCCATCCACCCCTCATCTCTCTCTCTCTCTCCTCCACCCCCACCCCCCATATTTCTCTCTCTCTTTCTCCATCCACCCCCATATCTCTCTCTCTCCATCCATCCACCCCATATCTCTCTAACTCTCTCTCTCTCTCCATCCACCCCCATATCTCTCTCTTCCCTCTCTCCATCCACCCCCATCTCTCTCTCTCTCTCCATCCACCCCCATC
>NW_026290913.1:622500-722500 GCF_023373465.1 Oncorhynchus keta
AATCACAAAGTAATCTTTATCGTTACATAGAGGTTCAAAATCAAATCAAATGTATTTATATAGCCCTTCGTACATCAGCTGATATCTCAAAGTGCTGTACAGAAACCCAGCCTAAAACCCCAAACAGCAAGCAATGCAGGTGTAGAAGCACGGTGGCTAGGAAAAACTCCCTAGAAAGGCCAAAACCTAGGAAGAGACCTAGAGAGGAACCAGGCTATGTGGGGTGTCCAGTCCTCTCCTGGCTGTGCCGGGTGGAGATTATAACAGAACATGGCCAAGAAGTTCAAATGTTCATAAATGACCAGCACGGTCGAATAATAACAAGGCAGAACAGTTGAAACTGGAGCAGCAGCACAGTCAGGTGGACTGGGGACAGCAAGGAGTCATCATGTCAGGTCGTCCTGGGGCACGGTCCTTGGGCTCAGGTCCTCCGAGAGAGAGAAAGAAAGAGAGAATTAGAGAGAGCATATGCGGGGTGGCCAGTCCTCTTTTGGCTGTGCCGGGTGGAGATAATAACAGAACATGGCCAAGATGTTCAAATGTTCATAAATGACCAGCATGGTCAGATAATAGTAAGGCAGAACAGTTGAAACTGGAGCAGCAGCATGGCCAGGTGGACTGGGGACAGCAAGGAGTCATCATGTCAGGTAGTCCTGGGGCATGGTCCTAGGGCTCAGGTCAGTTGAAACTGGAGCAGCAGCATGGCCAGGTGGACTGGGGACAGCAAGGAGTCATCATGTCAGGTAGTCCTGGGACATGGTCCTAGGGCTCAGGTCCTCCGAGAGAGAGAAAGAAAGAAGGAGTGAATTAGAGAACGCACACTTAGATTCACACAGGACACCGAATAGGACAGGAGAAGTGCTCCAGATATAACAAACTGACCCTAGCCCCCCGACACAAACTACTGCAGCATAAATACTGGAGGCTGAGGCAGGAGGGGTCAGGAGACACTGTGGCCCCATCCGAGAACACCCCCGGACAGGGCCAAACAGGAAGGATATAACCCCACCCACTTTGCCAAAGCACAGCCCCCACACCACTAGAGGGATATCTTCAACCACCAACTTACCATTTACCAGGTTAAATAAACAAACATTACTAACCTCATAGTCCGCCCCATCCCGCATGCGGTCGCGTTACTACAGCCTCAAGCTCATTACCATAACGCAACGTTAGCGATTTCTAAAAATCGCAAATGAAATGAAATAAATATGCCTGCTCTCAAGCTTATCCTTTTCTTAACAATCCTGTCGTCTCAGATTTTCAAAATATGCTTTAGAACCAGAGAAAATCAATAATTTGTGTAAGAGTGGTGATAGCTAGCTTAGCATTTAGCGTTAGCATTTAGCACGCAACATATTCACAAAAACCAGCAAAGGGATCAAATAAAATAATTTACCTTTGAAGAACTTCAGATGTTTCAATGAGGAGACTCTCAGTTACATAGCAGATGTCCAGTTTTTCCTGAAAGATTCTTGTGTAGGACACATCGTTCCGTTTTGTTACTATGCATTTGGCTACCGAAACTAACCGAAAATTCAGTCACCTACACGTCAAACTTTTTTCGAATTAACTCCATAATATCGACTGAAACATGGAAAACGTTGTTTGAATCAATCCTCAAGGTGTTTTGTCATATATCTCTTCATTGAAATGGCAGTCCTAGAAGCCTTCTTTGTTCTCTGATTTGGATGGAAAAATACTGGTAGCTGACTTTTGCGCACCAATTTCCACGCAGACACCGTGTGGGACACTTGGCAATTGTAGTCTCTTATGGTCAATCTTCCAATGATATGCCTACAAATATGTCACAATGCTGCAGACACCTTGGGGAAACGCTAGAAAGTGTCCGTTCATTCCTGTCGCATTCACAGCCATATAAGGCGATCATGGAAAACGTACCTTCAAAAATCCTGTTCATTTCCTGGTCGCTCAAACATCTTGGTTTTGCCTGAAGCTTTTGTTATAAGGCACTCACAGTGAAAATCTTTGCAGTTCTGGAAACGTAAGAGTGTCTTCTTTCCAAAACTATCAATTCCAAGCATAGTCGAGCATCTTTTCGTGACAAAATATTGCGCTTAAAATGGGCACGTCTTTTTATCCAGAAATGAAATAATGCCCCTAGTGGACTAATAGGCTAATCACAAAGTAATCTTTATCGTTACATAGAGGTTAAAAACAAACATTACTAATCACAAAGTAATCTTCATCGTTACATAGAGGTTAAATAAACAAACATTACTAATCACAAAGTAATCTTCATCGTTACATAGAGGTTAAATAAACAAACATTACTAATCACAAAGTGATCTTTATCATTACATAGTGGTTAAATAAACAAACATGATTAATCACAAAGGAAACTTCATCGTAACATAGAGGTTAAATAAACAAACATTATGAACCATATTTGACATCAATATAACAACACTAACCTCTCCTTCCAGAAGCCATGACTAGACTGATAAACACAACAACACTAACCTCTCCTTCCAGAAGCCATGACTAGACTGATAAACATAACAACACCAACCTCTCCTTCCAGAAGCCATGACTAGACTGATAAACACAACAACACTAACCTCTCCTTCCAGAAGCCATGACTAGACTGATAAACACAACAACACTAACCTCTCCTTCCAGAAGCCATGACTAGACTGATAAACACAACAACACTAACCTCTCCTTCCAGAAGCCATGACTAGACTGATAAACACAACAACACTAACCTCTCCTTCCAGAAGCCATGACTAGACTGATAAACACAACAACACTAACCTCTCCTTCCAGAAGCCATGACTAGACTGATAAACACAACAACACTAACCTCTCCTTCCAGAAGCCATGACTAGACTGATAAACACAACAACACTAACCTCTCCTTCCAGAAGCCATGACTAGACTGATAAACACAACAACACCAACCTCTCCTTCCAGAAGCCATGACTAGACTGATAAACACAACAACACCAACCTCTCCTTCCAGAAGCCATGACTAGACTGATAAACACAACAACACTAACCTCTCCTTCCAGAAGCCATGACTAGACTGATAAACACAACAACACTAACCTCTCCTTCCAGAAGCCATGACTAGACTGATAAACACAACAACACTAACCTCTCCTTCCAGAAGCCATGACTAGACTGATAAACACAACAACACTAACCTCTCCTTCCAGAAGCTATGACTAGACTTATAAACACGAGCGGGGTTGGAGCGAGCGGTCGCATTCGCACTTCGATCCGCAGGTAGTATTACTTTTCATTACTTTTCATTACATTTCATTATAGTACAACGGTTTGATTTGTCTAATCTTAGCAATTTCTTCTTAGCTAGCTACATAGCCGTCTTTGTATCAAAGATAATTGCGTAATTATCGTATTTCGTCGTCCTAACGTAGTCTACTGCCCTGCAGCTAGCCACATAGCTAACGTCCACCGTATAGCAGCACTGTAGAAACTATTACACTCAAATGAACGACTTGATTAGTGTAGTGTTAGCTAGCTACATAGTTGTCTTTGCTGTCTTCGTATCCAAGATAATTGTGTAGTTTAGAGTGTGTAGTCTTAGAGTGATTATCTTAATTTACCGAGGTTAGCTAGCCAGCTAGTTGTCGTCCTTAACGTAGGAGACACTGCTAGCTAGCTAACAGCTAACAGCTAACAGCTAGCCAACGTCTACCGAATATAACTTCCCACTCAACAACCCGGTCGCATTCCGCTTCGCTCCACAGGTAGTATCACATTTTCATTTAATTTCATTACAGCACAACGGTTTGATTTGCTTGATCGTAGCTAGCTACATAGCTAGCTACATAGCCGTCTTTGTATCAAAGATAATTGTGTAGTCTAGAGCGATTTTCTAGGTTAGCTAGCCAGCTATTGTCGTTCTTTTAACGCAACGTAACGTAATCAACACTGCTAGCTAGCCAGCTAGCCTCCGAATAGCTGCACTGTAGAAACTATTACACTCAACGGAACGACTTGATTAGTGTAGTGTCAACAACGCAGCCACTGCCAGCTAGCCTACTTCAGCAGTACTGTATCATTTTAATCATTTTAGTCAATAAGATTCTTGCTACGTAAGCTTAACTTTCTGAACATTCGAGATGTGTAGTCCACTTGTCATTCCAATCTCCTTGCATTAGCGTAGTCTCTTCTGTAGCCTGTCAACTATGTGTCTGTCTATCCCTGTTCCCTCCTCTCTGCACAGACCATACAAACGCTCCACACCGCGTGGCCGCGGCCACCCTAATCTGGTGGTCCCAGCGCGCACGACCCACGTGGAGTTCCAGGTCTCCGGTAGCCTCTGGAACTGTCGATCTGCGGCCAACAAGGCAGAGTTCATCTCAGCCTATGCCTCCCTCCAGTCCCTCGACTTCTTGGCACTGACGGAAACATGGATCACCACAGATAACACTGCTACTCCTACTGCTCTCTCCTCGTCCGCCCACGTGTTCTCGCACACCCCGAGAGCTTCTGGTCAGCGGGGTGGTGGCACCGGGATCCTCATCTCTCCCAAGTGGTCATTCTCTCTTTCTCACCTTACCCATCTGTCTATCGCCTCCTTTGAATTCCATGCTGTCACAGTTACCAGCCCTTTCAAGCGTAACATCCTTATCATTTATCGCCCTCCAGGTTCCCTCGGAGAGTTCATCAATGAGCTTGATGCCTTGATAAGCTCCTTTCCTGAGGACGGCTCACCTCTCACAGTTCTGGGCGACTTTAACCTCCCCACGTCTACCTTTGACTCATTCCTCTCTGCCTCCTTCTTTCCACTCCTCTCCTCTTTTGACCTCACCCTCTCACCTTCCCCCTACTCACAAGGCAGGCAATACGCTCGACCTCATCTTTACTAGATGCTGTTCTTCCACTAACCTCATTGCAACTCCCCTCCAAGTCTCCGACCACTACCTTGTATCCTTTCCCCTCTCGCTCTCATCCAACACTTCCCACACTGCCCCTACTCGGATGGTATCGCGCCATCCCAACCTTCGCTCTCTCTCCCCGCTACTCTCTCCTCTTCCATCCTATCATCTCTTCCCTCTCAAACCTTCTCCAACCTATCCTGATTCTGCCTACTCAACCCTCCTCCCCTCCCTTTCTGCATCCTTTGACTCTCTATGTCCCCTATCCTCCAGGCCGGCTCGGTCCTCCCCTCCTGCTCCGTGGCTCGACGACTCATTGCGAGCTCACAGAACAGGGCTCCAGGCAGCCGAGCGGAAATGGAGGAAAACTCGCCTCCCTGCGGACCTGGCATCCTTTCACTCCCTCCTCTCTACATTTTCCTCCTCTGTCTCTGCTGCTAAAGCCACTTTCTACCACTCTAAATTCCAAGCATCTGCCTCTAACCCTAGGAAGCTCTTTGCCACCTTCTCCTCCCTCCTGAATCCTCCTCCCCCCTCCTCCCTCTCTGCAGATGACTTCGTCAACCATTTTGAAAAGAAGGTCGACGACATCCGATCCTCGTTTGCTAAGTCAAACGACACCGCTGGTTCTGCTCACACTGCCCTACCCTGTGCTCTGACCTCTTTCTCCCCTCTCTCTCCAGATGAAATCTTGCGTCTTGTGACGGCCGGCCGCCCAACAACCTGCCCGCTTGACCCTATCCCCTCCTCTCTTCTCCAGACCATTTCCGGAGACCTTCTCCCTTACCTCACCTCGCTCATCAACTCATCCCTGACCGCTGGCTACGTCCCTTCCGTCTTCAAGAGAGCGAGAGTTGCACCCCTTCTGAAAAAACCTACACTCGATCCCTCCTATGTCAACAACTACAGACCAGTATCCCTTCTTTCTTTTCTCTCCAAGACTCTTGAACGTGCCGTCCTTGGCCAGCTCTGCCGCTATCTCTCTCAGAATGACCTTCTTGATCCAAATCAGTCAGGTTTCAAGACTAGTCATTCAACTGAGACTGCTCTTCTCTGCATCACGGAGGCGCTCCGCACTGCTAAAGCTAACTCTCTCTCCTCTGCACTCATCCTTCTAGACCCATCGGCTGCCTTCGATACTGTGAACCATCAGATCCTCCTCTCCACCCTCTCCGAGTTGGGCATCTCCGGCGCGGCCCACGCTTGGATTGCGTCCTACCTGACAGGTCGCTCCTACCAGGTGGCGTGGCGAGAATCTGTCTCCTCACCACGCGCTCTCACCACTGGTGTCCCCCAGGGCTCTGTTCTAGGCCCTCTCCTATTCTCGCTATACACCAAGTCACTTGGCTCTGTCATAACCTCACATGGTCTCTCCTATCATTGCTATGCAGACGACACACAATTAATCTTCTCCTTTCCCCCTTCTGATGACCAGGTGGCGAATCACATCTCTGCATGTCTGGCAGACATATCAGTGTGGATGACGGATCACCACCTCAAGCTGAACCTCGGCAAGACGGAGCTGCTCTTCCTCCCGGGGAAGGACTGCCCGTTCCATGATCTCGCCATCACGGTTGTCAACTCCATTGTGTCCTCCTCCCAGAGAGCTAAGAACCTTGGCGTGATCCTGGACAACACCCTGTCGTTCTCAACTAACATCAAGGCGGTGGCCCGTTCCTGTAGGTTCATGCTCTACAACATCCGCAGAGTACGACCCTGCCTCACACAGGAAGCGGCGCAGGTCCTAATCCAGGCACTTGTCATCTCCCGTCTGGATTACTGCAACTCGCTGTTGGCTGGGCTCCCTGCCTGTGCCATTAAACCCCTACAACTCATCCAGAACGCCGCAGCCCGTCTGGTGTTCAACCTTCCCAAGTTCTCTCACGTCACCCCGCTCCTCCGCTCTCTCCACTGGCTTCCAGTTGAAGCTCACATCCGCTACAAGACCATGGTGCTCGCCTGCGGAGCTGGAGGGGAACGGCACCTCAGTACCTCCAGGCTCTGATCAGGCCCTACACCCAAACAAGGGCACTGCGTTCATCCACCTCTGGCCTGCTCGCCTCCCTACCACTGAGGAAGTACAGTTCCCGCTCAGCCCAGTCAAAACTGTTCGCTGCTCTGGCCCCCCAATGGTGGAACAAACTCCCTCACGACGCCAGGACAGCGGAGTCAATCACCACCTTCCGGAGACACCTGAAACCCCACCTCTTTAAGGAATACCTAGGATAGGATAAAGTAATCCTTCTCACCCCCCCCCCTTAAAAGATTTAGATGCACTATTGTAAAGTGGCTGTTCCACTGGATGTCATAAGGTGGATGAACCAATTTGTAAGTCGCTCTGGATAAGAGCGTCTGCTAAATGACTTAAATGTAATGTAAATGTAAACACAACAACACTAACCTCTCCTTCCAGAAGCCATGACTAGACTGATAAACACAACAAACACTTAACTAGACTGATAAACATCCTTCCAGAAGCCATGACTAGACTGATAAACACAACAACACTAATAAACACAACTGATAAACACAACAACACTAACCTCTCCTTCCAGAAATCACTGATTAACTTCCAGAAGAGGTAGCCACTTCCAGAAGCCAGAATGAAAATCCAGAATCCAAACTGATAAACACAACCAAACTGGTGACTAGACTGATAAACACAACAACACTAATCTCTCCTTCCAATTAGACTGATAAACACAACAACACAAACACAAATTTACAACCAGATTACAACCAAATCGTGTTATTATAATGAGGTCATTTCAACCATCTCTGCCCTCTGTGAACAGTTTCAGTCATCAGACGCTACAAAACAATCTGTGCGTTTCTCCTTCTACACAGTATCTCTTCCTATAGGACTCTGACATACAGTACTCCTGAGACATAGCCTGCATCCCAAATGGCACCCACAGTGTCTCCTGACCCCTCCTGTCTCAGCCTCCAGTATTTATGCTGCAGTAGTTTATGTGTCGGGGGGCTAGGGTCAGTTTGTTATATCTGGAGTACTTCTCCTGTCCTATTCGGTGTCCTCTGTGACAGGACAGCGGAGTCAAGTGTGCTCTCTCTAATTCTCTCTTTCTCTCTTTCTTTCTCTCTCTTGGAGGACCTGAGCCCTAGGACCATGCCTCAGGACTACCTGACATGATGACTCCTTGCTGTCCCCAGTCCACCTGGCTTTGCTGCTGCTCCAGTTTCAACTGTTCTGCCTTATTATTATTGGACCATGCTGGTCATTTATGAACATTCGAACATCTTGGCCACGTTCTGTTATAATCTCCACCCAGCACAGCCAGAAGAGGACTGGCCACCCCACATAGCCTGGTTCCTCTCTAGGTTCCTTCCTAAGTTTTTGCCTTTCTAGGGAGTTTTTCCTAGCCACCATGCTTCTACACTTGCATTGCTTGCTGTTTGGGGTTTTAGGCTGGGTTTCTGTACAGCACTTTGAGATATCAGCTGATGTACGAAGAGCTATATAAATACATTTGATTTGATTTGATATTTCCTATGTAGTGCATTAGTTTGACCAGGGCCCATAGGGCCATAGGGCTCTGGTCAAAAGTACTGCAGTATGAAGTGAATAGGGTGCCATTTGGCATGCAGTTATACATAGATTATCCCTGGGACTCTCTAAGATAAAGCCCTAGCTGTGACATCGAGCTAATGTAGTGGAGGTAGTTCAGTGAACTGCACTTCCATCATGAGTAATCTTGCCTGAGACCTCTGAAGACTTATGTTAATACTCAGGCTTTATCTCAGCGGGCTATCACAGTCTTGTGGCGGATGATGGAAGGAGGATGAGCTGGGTTCAAACGCCTTTCTGTCTCTCTCTCCCCCCACCCATCCCCCATCTTTCTCTGACATCTTGCCCCATGAGCCCTATGTTTGCTGACCTGTCCCGAGGGACAGAGCCAGATAACAGGACCACTGTCCAAGGCCTCTCAACGCTACAACACTCACTCTCCATCTGTCTGGGAGGAAGTGTGTGTGTGTGTGTGTGTGTGTGTGTGTGTGTGTGTGTGTGTGTGTGTGTGTGTGTGTGTGTGTGTGTGTGTGTGTGTGTGTGTGTGTGTGTGTGTGTGTGTGTGTGTGTGTGTGTGTGTGTGTGTGTGTGTGTGTGTGTGTGTGTGTGGAGCGGGCTATGTCTGTGTAACGTGACATGGCATCGTGCCATGACAGACCTGGATGTCAAATCCATGTCACAACAATAATGAGTGAGTGAGTGAGTGAGTGAGTGAGTGAGTGAGTGAGTGAGTGAGTGAGTCGTGATAGCAGCTTTAAAACGAAATAATAAAAAACAACACCATCAAGTATCAAGTATTCTCCCGGCTTGCTAGAGCATTGTGAACTGCCATGGTGCAGCAGTCAGAGCAGCATGCTTTGGTCTGAACAGCGAGCTTCACCACAGAGCATCATGAATTTGCTCCTGTGCTGGGCAATAGTTTTTTTAATTTTTGGGGTGAGTGCATATATCGACGTTCTCAGGACCTTTTCAAACATCTGAAATCAAAGTCTATTTCTCGTGATCAGCCTAAATATTTATTTAACATTTAGCAGACACTTTCAGTCCAAAGCAATTTACAACAGTTAATGCATACATTTTCATATTGGTGTTATATTGGAAATAGAAAACAAACGACCTTAGCGTTGCTAGTGCAATGCTCTACCAACTGAACCACAAAGGACCAAGCTGCTAACATGTATAACTCCCACTCTGGCTGCTGGGTGGTTTGTCCAAGTCAGTGTATCTTTGTGAATGTAATTACAGTGGCTGTAAACCCAAAAGCTTGGCACTGAGCCGTATATATCCCCTGAAACAGCTCACACACACTCACGAAGGGACAAAGGCACACGCTCACACACGACTCCATTATCACACATATGAAATTAATTACACACTCCATATATCGATATACAGTAGAATAATAACCGGTCTCAGGGTGCTTTAGGTCTTTCTCCTTCCATGAGTGCGAGTGTGTGTGTGTGTGTGTGTGTGTGTGTGTGTGTGTGTGTGTGTGTGTGTGTGTGTGTGTGTGTGTGTGTGTGTGTGTGTGTGTGTGTGTGTGTGTGTGTGTGTGTGTGTGTGTGTGTGTGTGGAGCGGGCTATGTCTGTGTAACGTGACATGGCATCGTGCCATGACAGACCTGGATGTCAAATCCATGTCACAACAATAATGAGTGAGTGAGTGAGTGAGTGAGTGAGTGAGTGAGTGAGTGAGTGAGTGGTGAGTGAGTGAGAGAGAGAGAGAGAGAGAGAGAGAGAGAGAGAGAGAGAGAGTCCTGTTTTAGGTCAGTGCGTAGTAGATGTGTGTATGACATTTGCGGTTATCAATGCAATGGGGAAATGTCAGAGACTGCAGTGCAGCTTGCATCTTAATACTGAGGAATCCTCCAGCACACACACACACACACACACACACACACACACACACACACACACACACACACACACACACACACACACACACACACACACACACACACACACACACACACACACACACACACACACACACACACACACAATCCAGCAGAAACCCAGTCCACTCCATCTAAATGGACATATGGTCAATAAGATATATAGGTTTGAATCCCAGCCAAAGTCACAAGATGAACTCAAAGCCCTTTTGCATCCAGACTAGATTTTAGATGATGATGCAAGTCACTATCCCTGCAATACCATACCTAGCTACCCCTGCAATACCATACCTAGCTACCCCTGCAATACCATACCTAGCTACCCCTGCAATAACATACCTAGCTGTGCCCCTGCAATACCATACCTAGCTGTGCCCCTGCAATACCATACCTAGCTATCCCTGCAATACTAAACCTAGCTACAGCTGCAATACCCTGCCTAGCTACCCCTGCAATACCATACCTAGCTACCCCTGCAATACCATACCTAGCTACCCCTGCAATACCATACCTAGCTACCCCTGCAATACCATACCTAGCTACCCCTGCAATACCATACCTAGCTACCCCTGCAATACCATACCTAGCTAACCCTGCAATACCATACCTAGCTACCAATGCAATACCATACCTAGCTACACTTGCAATATCATACCTAGCTACCAATGCAATACCATACAGAGCTACCCCTGCAATACCATACCTAGCTACCAATGCAATACCATACCGAGCTACCCCTGCATTACCATACCTAGCTAATTCCTGCAATGCCATACCTAGCTACCCCTGCAATACCATACCTAGTTACTAATGCAATACCATACCTTGCTACCGCTGCAAAACTGAACCTAGCTTCCAATGCAATACAAACACCTAGCTACTGTTGATGAATAACTACCAGAGAGAGAGACCAAATCAAGACGCTGGACAGAGTGGAATCAAGTATAGCAAAAAGCCAGTTTATTTAGTCAAAAGATATCTTGTCCTGCAGTTTAACGTGCACGGACCTAGTCATATAAATCAATAGGGAGTCAGGTGAAAAGGGACCTGAACAGAGGTTCCAGTAGATTTTATACATGGAATAATGTAGGTAGAGTCTTGTCGTGTTGGTCTTCTGACTGGTCCTGAAGAGTTGGAGGCGGACCTGCTCTAGCCAGAGCAGGAGCCCCATTGGTGCACAGCAGAGTCCTCTGCTCTGGGCACCCGGCCAGTAGCGAGGGGAGTGAGGTGTGTGTGTTCGTGCGATGGAATGTCTGTGTGTCCAGGAGTCGTGAGATAAGGGGAACTGAGAGGGGCAGTTTATGGCTGGGTGTGTGTGTTGTGCGATGGAATGTCTGTGTGTCAAGGAGTCGTGAGATAAGGGGAACTGAGAGGGGCAGTTTATGGCTGGGTGTGTTGTGCAAGCTTTAATCCTATGGTCACAAACAGGCTCTTAAAGCAGCCTGAGGGCACTAAAACCACCTAAATATATGTGCATGATATATGAGCTATGTGTATGAATATATGTATATATGACAAATCCCCCTCTTCACGTCTATTAGACGTGAACAATAGAACTAAAATATGAAGCAACCAAACAATTTGGTAGGAACCTAATTTTTGAGTCCCCCTCTTCACGTCTTTTAAGATGTGAAAACTATAGCAGAAAGGAGAATGAGGATATAACAAAAACAAGAAACGCCTCATCAGGGTCATCCATGTACCAGTCATACCTGGTGTATGAAAGAGCCGTCAGTCCCCTCCCATTCCTCTTGTCTCCCCATGTCCCCCAAGGTAGTGCAATGGTGGTGGTTGCATTCGTGGGTATACATAAGGTGGTGCTTCTAACCTTGTCTGGTGTGCATGGTGGGTCTGTAGGTGTAGTGCTACGTTTGGTGCATGTGAGATTGAAGGGAGTGGTGCTAGGAATGGTATCAGGGATAAGGGTTGGGGTGAGAGGGGTTGATGCTTTAGTATGTGTTTGTTGTTCTATTAACCATGTGAGAGTGCCTAGGGTTACTCCAAATATCAGTAGGAATATCACAAACAGTGGTTCAGATATTCCTAGCCTTACCCAGGGAGGGAGAAATGTCCCTCTAACTGGGCGAGGTTCCTTTTTCAGGGGAGGCGGAGTTTGATGCCGCATCACCTGAGTCAGGAGTGTCTTTATTTGGAATTGAATTTAGGCCGCTCAAATCAGCTCTGACTTCTGTCAGTGTTCTGGAAGGAATTGGGGCTGGAGTGCAATGTGTGAGGTGGTGCCAAGGTGTGCCTGATTTACCTTTGACCTGGACTGAGTGTGAAGTAACCTCCTTCACTTCGTACGGTCCAGTCCACCTGGGTTCCAGCCACTTTCTCTTGTGGACTTTAACCCTCACCCAGTCACCAACTTTTACCTTCAGTGGTGGCGTGTCTCCCGGCAGCTCCCCCTCCTGGTCATTGCGAACCTGGGTAGAGTGTGCTACAGAGAGAACCGTCCGTTTTTTCACATAATCAGACATTACAATTTGTTGTACATCAAGAGCGGGCATATGACCTCCCTCCCTTGGTGGACCAGGCATGACTCTTCCAGTCATTATCTCATGAGGAGAGAGATGGGTGCCTGCTCCTGGTGAAGCTCTCATGGCCATCAACGCCAGGGGCAGGGCTTCAACCCATGTCAACTTTGAACCTGCACATGCTTTAGTTATCTTAGCTTTCAGCATTTGGTTTGGCGTTCCACCAGACCTTGGGACCGGGGGGTGGTATACAGAACCGAATCTGTGTGTTATGCCAAATATTTCTTCCACCTGTCTTAGGTGTTTGTTACTGAAATGTGAGCCATTTTCAGATCTGATTTGTCTTTAGATGCCATACCTGGGTATTAGTTTGGTTTGTAGCCACTTAACGACTGACCTAGCATCCCCCTTTGCTGTTGGTATTGCTTCTACCCATTTGGAGAACCTATCTACCATAACTAGGAGATAGCCTTTCCCTTTGGTTACATTATCGGCGCCCATGTCAGTGTAATCTATACTAATATCCTGAAAACATGCATTAGGTAATGGGTATGAGCCCATTGGTGTTTGATATGGTTTCTTTGGGTTGTGGCTGCCACATATGTTGCATTCGTCACAAAATAAGTCAGTCATTTCTTTCATGTGAGGGTGCCACCAGATGTGCGAGACCTTTTGAAAGGTCCTCAATTTGCCTTCATGTGTGGGACCATGTGCTCCTCTTAAGAGTTCTGGACAAAGGTTTGCTGGGGCTACCAGTCTGCCGTCGTGACATCTCCAGAGTTCATCTGGTCCTTTGGTCGCCCCTTTCTGTGCCCAGACTGAGTGTTCATAGGGTCCTGCTGAGTGTTGTATGAGCTGTTTTAAAAAAAAAATAGCTTTTGCTACTGCAGCAACTTATCTGGAACATGTTGTCTGTCCTACCTCCATCAATACATTTCTCGCCCCCTCTTGTTTCTGGAAAAGAACGGATGAGGTGAATCCTTCATTTTCAGAAACATCCAAATGGAACTTGTTGTTGTAGTCAGGTGCAATCAGCGCTGCTGCCGCTGAAAGATCTGTTTTCTGGAGTGCCAAAGCTGTTGATGCTTCAGCCGTCCAGGCCAGGGGTGCATGGAGGTTCCTTGGTCCTGCTTCACGCACTATTTCCCTCAGGGATTCAGTTCTGGATGTCAAGTCGGGGATGTGTGTCCCACCGATTTGGAATCAGATGACAGCATTTGGGGGAACTTGATAGCAGAATAGGTGCATCCTGTGTCTACCAGGAACTGATGGGGGACACCCTCAACTTCGCACATCATAGTTGGTTCAGTGTGTAGTTGAAAATGTCGGCTCCCCCCTCCTGCCGCAGGTGGTGGGCATCTTCATGGCCAGGGGATGGTGTCCCCAGCCATTCCCTGGAACTGCGGTTGGTTGTATCCTCCCTGCAGCTGCTGTTGCATGGGAGTAGGTGTAGGGGTGGTTGTAGGCAGGTGCTGACTGCTGCAGGTGACTGGGTCCTGGTTGATGGTGTTGCAGGGGTGGGTGTCCCCCACTTCCTCTTCCACGTCCCCTTTCTCTCCATTGCTGTTGCTAAGTGGAGAGTGGCTGTTGACAATACCGTGAATAATGGCCAGGAGTTCCACAGTTGTAGCACACCCCTCTGGGTGGACCGGTATAGGTGCCCCGTTGATGCCAATATGGCTGCTGTTGTGGCGGGGCATACTGCTGTGGGGGAGGGTATTGTGTCACCATTGGTTGGGTCCCAGTTGGAACAGGGAGTGGTGCGGCCTGCTGTTGGATCATCTGAGAGACAGTCTGTGCCACTATTTGAGAGATGTCAGGTTTATGATCAGAATCCTGGGTTTCTTCAGCCATCATCTGTTTCTTTGGTTTTTCACCTTTCTGTGCCTCTTTTAGTTGGAGCTTCAAGAGTTGAACTTGGAGGGACTGGACCTGGCTCTCAGCTCCCCCTCTTTCCTTGTTGTGTTGGGTTACATGGTGGTGCACATGCGTATTGAATTGGGTCAGAGGGAGTGCAATCAGCCCCACTGTTCCTCTGAGTTACATCTCACGGGCAGCCATTCACCACCATTTCCTTCCACATGCTGAGTGTGGTATCAGTGTGATCGAATGGTTCTTCAAGGACCGATCTCCATGTTGTCTTAGCTCTGTCCAGGTATGCTGCAGGTTGCTCACCTGGGTTGATTGTAAAGGAGGATAAGGTGGCATGGTTTCTTTCTGTAGAGTACGCTCTCCGTAGAACTTCCCATAATCTAGTACGGAAGTGGTCTATGGGCAGTGTTGGGGCCCGCCATTCAAGGTCAGCTGCTGTCATGAGGGCCTCCATGGTTCCGTGGTCGGTGGCTCTTGCTAGTAGTGCTTTCATGTCTCCTAGGCAGAGTTGCAGGCCTGATGTAAGAGTCTGCAGTTGAAGTAGCCACGCTGAGGCTCCTCCATGTAGGCTAGGCATCTGTTCCATCAGGGTTGTTAAATCAGTCATTTCCAGGGCTGGTACTCCAAAGTGCGTGCGTCACCGGGTGTCGGTCGCAGGGGGTACTGTCCTGCCATCACCTGCTCTCGCTCTCTTCTATCAGCGATTCTGGAGGACCGGCGGAGTGTTTCAGACCCCATTGATTCGGTCACTTCGGTTACTGTTCCTCTCATTATTCCTTCTACACGGTAGGCTCCATCTCTGTTGTTATTGTGGTTTGTCATAAGCTCCCTGAGTTCCTTGGCTTGAGCTATTGAGGATTGCAGTAGCTCCTGTATCTTAGTCACGTTTGGACCTCCCCTTGGAGCTGGGGTGAGCACCATGTCCATTTCTTCTTCGTTTTCGGTAGCCATGCTCTTATGACTGTCCTCCCTTTCCGTCTGATGGAAGTGGTTAGAATCCAATCCTGTGAGTAGGTGTTCAGTGGTTTCAGAGGTGAGAGAGTTCACAGAGGAGCATTGCGGTCTCCGTTCCTGGGGGATGCCTCCTACGCCTGGAGTCCCGGTTTCGAGCTGCTCACATACAATATGGCCACCCGTTATCCCCAGCGTCATTTCTCCTTTTAGCTGCCCTTGGTGTACTCTCAGAACTGGAGCCTGTGTTGCGGGAGGAGCCCTGGGCAGGAATGGGTTTCCGATGAATGGGTTGTGTGACGGGCTCCGGTGATTATGCCCCGTTGAGTATGGTGGGGGCTGGGGCGCCTCTATTGACAATTTTGGATATAGTGAGGGAGGAGCGGACTCCGTGCGAAAGCTGGCCTCAGGGGGAGCCGTGGGCAAATTCTTAGGCGGGACTTTAACATCCGCCGTCGCCGCAGAAGCCACGCACATCATGTCTGGTTTGTCTTTTGGTTGCACCCTCCTACTCTCCTGTATCGCCCATGTCCCTATCTTTAGCTCCGCTTCTGCTCTCTCTCTCTCTCTTGTGCCTACTTTTTTGAACATGTGTATCTTGTTCCTCTCCGTCTCACTCACTTTTGCATTCTCTACTGCGTCCTCTAGCTCTTTCTGCATATCTTGGAGCTTCCCCCCTGTAGGGGGTCCCCCGCTAAAGTAACCTGCTTGTGTCCATTTTAGCCTTATTCCTTTCCACACTTTCTTCACTTTCCCATACTGTTCTTTCCCTCCCGCTCTATCAATCATACTCTGATCTAAATATTCATTGAATTTGAGTTTGGGCGTGGTGGCTGCAGACATTTTATCTAATTCGTCTGATAATGTGTATAATGCGTTATCTAGGTTTTAGTCAGTCCTTACTGTGTGGTGTTTATTTCTATCTTTGTATACTTAGCCCGTCCTTGATCGAGACCAGGGATGTATTGTGGTGCTGGCTCAGACTTATCTCTTGCGCCCCACCCTCGCACACAAAGATTTTATCAGTAATGTGGTGGCAGTTACGTGTGTGTTTCTCCAGTATTTTATTTGAATTTGTTCAGCGATTTATTTAGGTATTTTCTAGAAATGATTCGGTGATTTCCTTTTGGAACAATATATTAGTGAATTTAGGCGGTTCTATAACAATTGTCAGAGTAATTCTATCTCTTTAGGAAATACCGATAGAATTTGGAAAACGAAAAGTTGTTCAGCGAATTATTTAAATACTTTCTAAAAATAAAGCACAATGCTTTCTGGGAGATAAGAGTGCCACAAAGCATGCTGGGGCAGAAAAGCATCACTAAAGTTCTGTAGCTAGCAGATCACCACGGAACCTTCCTCACTCTGCTACAATGGTACAGACTTGTCTAAGTCACAGCAGATAAATCACTAGCCTAAAATGCTTTTCCAGTTAAACCATTTGGCTTATGTCTCATTTGGCATAGGTCATCCCACCAAGAGCATAGGTCATCCCACCAAGAGCATAGGTCATCCCACAAAGAGCATAGGTCATCCCACAAAGAGCATAGGTCATCTCACCACAAGCATAGGTCATCCCACCAATAGCATAGGTCATCCCACAAAGAGCATAAGTCATCTCACCACAAGCATAGGTCATCCCACCAATAGCATAGGTCATCCCACAAAGAGCATAAGTCATCTCACCAATAGCATAGGTCATCCCACCAATAGCATAGGTCATCCCACCAATAGCATAGGTTATCCACAAATGATGTTGCTAGGTTGTATGTAAAAGTAATGGAGGTGACTTTTGTGTCCGACAGTCACATACTGTTGCATATCCACCATAAATTCAATGAGGACTGCATGGTAAACTCAACAGAATAATGGAGTAGCCTTGCCTTGCCTTGGCTTTCGTTGACCTAAAGACTGATGTTTGGCTCAAGGCTTTAGCTCAGTGAGCGAATGTGTGAATGAGGTATTAAGGTGTCCAGATGACATGGGTTCAAAACCACTAAGTCACACATAGTCTATCTATGTATTCCTCAACCAACACTTCTGTTCTTCTGTTCTGACCCACTAGCCAGCTGGCTGGAGAGAGAGAGTGGGGAGGGAAGGGGATGGGAGGGGAGAGGGAAAAGGAGAGGGAGAAAGAAAGTTATCTGTGGTAGTATGTTCCATAGCTAAATGTAATGAAGTGTGGAGTGTGAGATGGAGCTGTAAAGTGTTCACGTCATAATGTCACATGTCTGCTGTTATAGAAACTAATGACACTACAGGATGGCTATGATGAATAGTGTTCTGTAATGATTTACCTGCTGCACACACACACACACACACACACACACACACACACACACACACACACACACACACACACACACACACACACACACACACACACTCATGGAAGGAGAAAGACCTAAAGCACCCTGAGACCGGTTATTATTCTACTGTATATCGATATATGGAGTGTGTAATTAATTTCATATGTGTCGTGATAATGGAGTCGTGTGTGAGCGTGTGCCTTTGTCCCTTCGTGAGTGTGTGTGAGCTGTTTCAGGGGATATATACGGCTCAGTGCCAAGCTTTTGGGTTTTACAGCCACTGTAATTACATTCACAAAGATACACTGACTTGGACAAACCACCCAGCAGCCAGAGTGGGAGTTATACATGTTAGCAGCTTGGTCCTTTGTGGTTCAGTTGGTAGAGCATTGCACTAGCAACGCTAAGGTCGTTTGTTTTCTATTTCCAATATAACACCAATATGAAAATGTATGCATTAACTGTTGTAAATTGCTTTGGACTGAAAGTGTCTGCTAAATGTTAAATAAATATTTAGGCTGATCACGAGAAATAGACTTTGATTTCAGATGTTTGAAAAGGTCCTGAGAACGTCGATATATGCACTCACCCCAAAAATTAAAAAAACTATTGCCCAGCACAGGAGCAAATTCATGATGCTCTGTGGTGAAGCTCGCTGTTCAGACCAAAGCATGCTGCTCTGACTGCTGCACCATGGCAGTTCACAATGCTCTAGCAAGCCGGGAGAATACTTGATACTTGATGGTGTTGTTTTTTATTATTTCGTTTTAAAGCTGCTATCACGCCTCAAGATAAGACCCAGATGCAGACACAGGAGGCAAATATTTATTATAACAAAGGGTGCAGGCAAAAGGCAAGTCGAGGGCAGGCAGAGGTTTGTAAACCAGGGCACAGTCAGGCAGGTACAGGACTGCAGGCAGGTCCAGGACATGCGGAAAGGTCAGAACCAGGAACACTAGAGAACTAAAACAGGAGCAACAGGAAACACACTGGTTGGACCTGACAAAACAAGACAAACTGGCAACAGAAAATGCAGGCATAAATACACAGGAGATAATGGGGAAAATGGGAGACATCTGGTGAGCGGTGGAGACAAGCACAAGAAAGGTGAAACAGATGAGGGTGTGACAGGTGCAATATGCAACTTTTTGGGCGACCTGACCAAATTCACATAGAAATGTTGGAAAAGATATTTCACAGCGGTTTAGGTGGTACAATGATTCTCTAAACTATACTTGTTTGTTTTGTCACATAAACTGAGATTTTTTTGTATCTCATCCTGCCGTGATTGGGAGTCACATAGGGTGGTGCACAAATGACCCAGCATCGTCCGGGTTTGGCCGGGGTAGGCCATCACTGTAAATAAGAATATGTTCTTAACTGACGTGCCTAGTCGAATAAAGGTTAAATACAAAAATTAAGAATATATGCCTTCCCCAAAGCATAGCCCTAACTTTAACCACTCAGAATAATACCTAAACTTAACCCTTTGAGTTCTGTTTGAACTCTTTAGACACACGGAAATGACCCTGTAACCAGGCGGAATTCATTTGTTAAAAATATATGTCATCTATTAATACGGCAAATTTCGAAGTGAAACTGATATCTTGCTGTAATGTTAGCATCCACAACTGAAGGAGATGTGTAGAGACAGAGAGGAGATAAAAGTAAGAGGAATGCATAGAGGAAGATGAAACTGATATCTTGCTGTAATGTTAGCATCCACAACTGAAGGAGATGTGTAGAGACAGAGATGAGATAAAAGTAAGAGGAATGCATAGAGGAAGATGAAACTGATATCTTGCTGTAATGTTAGCATCCACAACTGAAGGAGATGTGTAGAGACAGAGAGGAGATAAAAGTAAGAGGAATGCATAGAGGAAGATGAAACTGATATCCTGCTGTAATGTTAGCATCCACAACTGAAGGAGATGTGTAGAGACAGAGAGGAGATAAAAGTAAGAGGAATGCATAGAGGAAGATGAAACTGATATCTTGCTGTAATGTTAGCATCCACAACTGAAGGAGATGTGTAGAGACAGAGAGGAGATAAAATAAGAGGAATGCATAGAGGAAGATGAAACTGATAGCTGTAATGTTAGCATCCACAACTGAAGGAGATGTGTAGAGACAGAGATGAGATAAAAGTAAGAGGAATGCATAGAGGAAGATGAAACTGATATCTTGCTGTAATGTTAGCATCCACAACTGAAGGAGATGTGTAGAGACAGAGAGGAGATAAAAGTAAGAGGAATGCATAGAGGAAGATGAAACTGATATCCTGCTGTAATGTTAGCATCCACAACTGAAGGAGATGTGTAGAGACAGAGAGGAGATAAAAGTAAGAGGAATGCATAGAGGAAGATGAAACTGATATCCTGCTGTAATGTTAGCATCCACAACTGAAGGAGATGTGTAGAGACAGAGAGGAGATAAAAGTAAGAGGAATGCATAGAGGAAGATGAAACTGATATCCTGCTGTAATGTTAGCATCCACAACTGAAGGAGATGTGTAGAGACAGAGAGGAGATAAAAGTAAGAGGAATGCATAGAGGAAGATGAAACTGATATCTTGCTGTAATGTTAGCATCCACAACTGAAGGAGATGTGTAGAGACAGAGAGGAGATAAAAGTAAGAGGAATGCATAGAGGAAGATGAAACTGATATCCTGCTGTAATGTTAGCATCCACAACTGAAGGAGATGTGTAGAGACAGAGAGGAGATAAAAGTAAGAGGAATGCATAGAGGAAGATGAAACTGATATCTTGCTGTAATGTTAGCATCCACAACTGAAGGAGATGTGTAGAGACAGAGAGGAGATAAAAGTAAGAGGAATGCATAGAGGAAGATGAAACTGATATCCTGCTGTAATGTTAGCATCCACAACTGAAGGAGATGTGTAGAGACAGAGAGGAGATAAAAGTAAGAGGAATGCATAGAGGAAGATGAAACTGATATCTTGCTGTAATGTTAGCATCCACAACTGAAGGAGATGTGTAGAGACAGAGAGGAGATAAAAGTAAGAGGAATGCATAGAGGAAGATGAAACTGATATCCTGCTGTAATGTTAGCATCCACAACTGAAGGAGATGTGTAGAGACAGAGAGGAGATAAAAGTAAGAGGAATGCATAGAGGAAGATGAAACTGATATCTTGCTGTAATGTTAGCATCCACAACTGAAGGAGATGTGTAGAGACAGAGAGGAGATAAAAGTAAGAGGAATGCATAGAGGAAGATGAAACTGATATCTTGCTGTAATGTTAGCATCCACAACTGAAGGAGATGTGTAGAGACAGAGAGGAGATAAAAGTAAGAGGAATGCATAGAGGAAGATGAAACTGATATCTTGCTGTAATGTTAGCATCCACAACTGAAGGAGATGTGTAGAGACAGAGAGGAGATAAAAGTAAGAGGAATGCATAGAGGAAGATGAAACTGATATCTTGCTGTAATGTTAGCATCCACAACTGAAGGAGATGTGTAGAGACAGAGAGGAGATAAAAGTAAGAGGAATGCATAGAGGAAGATGAAACTGATATCTTGCTGTAATGTTAGCATCCACAACTGAAGGAGATGTGTAGAGACAGAGATGAGATAAAAGTAAGAGGAATGCATAGAGGAAGATGAAACTGATATCTTGCTGTAATGTTAGCATCCACAACTGAAGGAGATGTGTAGAGACAGAGAGGAGATAAAAGTAAGAGGAATGCATAGAGGAAGATGAAACTGCAACAGATGGCATCACTTTGGCTCAGAACCTGCCCTGCCCCCCTCCCTACATCCCTTGTTCCACCTCCCTCTTATTTCCTTGCTCTTGCAGCGTTGGACAGAGGAAATAAATAAAGTGACAGAAGTGACAGTCACTCTAAATGGCTGCGTGACCAGTAAATAACACTCAGACCTCAGAACACACACACACATTGGAACAGACGGCCATTTATAACAGACGGCTTAGTGTCCATGAGGTATGGATATGGGGCACAGCTTCCAACTCTCTGTGTATGTGTGTTTTTGTTGACCAGGATGGTATGTGTGTGATTGTGTGTGAAACCTTGGCCATGGAGGTGTCGAGCTCTGATCAAGTCAAAGATCTACCATGTGGTCCAACGCAACACTTTTATTTGGAAAAACGTAGACAAACGCCAGAATCTGAAGTGAAATTGTTAAAAACGTGAGATCTTGTTGCACACACACACATACCACCAGAACACAACACACCACATTGGAGTCTGACTGCATATACAATTGAGTCTGTAACAATCCTGCAGCTATGTAATGTTATTTAATGGGTGTATTAAATGAATAGAGCTGCAAGAGTGGGTTCTGACTACAAGTTTGGTTTTTAATCAAAGGCTCCATCAAATTCATTACAGGCAATGTGCATAAAGGAAATAAACAAGCTTTAACTTAAAAATGAACGATCTAATCCAAGCAGAAGCAGTGATTGTGTGAACACTGCTTTCACATGCTCTTGAGATTAACATAAAAAACGTACATACACAAACACACACACACGTGCATGTGTACATGAACACACACACACATCCTCACAGGGTCATTCTCCTCACAGTATATAGGACAGTGTCATTCCAATGCAACATATTTATAGTTCTCCAAGCTTTAAACCAAAGCCTCCAAGACCCTAAATAATATACACTATGTCTTTGTTTCTACAAGAACAGAAACAAAGGAGAGCTCTAAATTATGATGCATTGTGTGAACACGACTTTGTGTTTTAATTAAACCTAGTGGTGCATCAAAGCAAAACCAAACACATTTCAATTGAATGAAATTTGGAATAATTATCTCACGAATGAACACATTTCCCACCAATTTACCCAACAAAATAACTCAAACAAATTACAGACAAATTAAGTCAACAAAGATCACAGTGCAAAAACACACAGGGACATGCACTAACACACAGGGACATGCACTAACACACAGGGACATGCACTAACACACAGGGACATGCACTAACACACAGGGACATGCACTAACACACAGGGACATGCACTAACACACAGGGACATGCACTAACACACAGGGACATGCACTAACACACAGGGACATGCACTAACACACAGGGACATGCACTAACACACAGGGACATGCACTAACACACAGGGACATGCACCAACACACAGGGACACACACCAACACACAGGTGAAAGTAAACAGGGACACACACCAACACACAGGGACACACACCAACACACAGGTGAAAGTAAACAGGGACACACACCAACACACAGGGACACGCACCAACACACAGAGACACGCACCAACACACAGGGACACGCACCAACACACAGAGACACACACCAACACACAGGTGAAAGTAAACAGGGACACGCACCAACACACAGGGACACACACCAACACACAGGGACACACACCAACACACAGGTGAAAGTAAACAGGGACACACACCAACACAGGGACACGCACCAACCCACAGGGACATGCACCGACACACAGGGACACGCACCAACACACAGGGACACACACCAACACACAGGTGAAAGTAAACAGGGACACACACCAACACACAGAGACACGCACCAACACACAGGGACACGCACCAACACACAGGGACACACACCAACACACAGGTGAAAGTAAACAGGGACACACACCAACACACAGAGACACGCACCAACACACAGGGACACGCACCAACACACAGGGACAGGTGAAAGTAAACAGGGACACACACCAACACACAGGGACACACACCAACACACAGGGACACACACCAACACACAGGTGAAAGTAAACAGGGACACACACCAACACAGGGACACACACCAACACACAGGGACACACACCAACACACAGGGACACACACCAACACACAGGGACACACACCAACACACAGGGACACACACCAACACACAGGTGGTAAACAGGGACACACACCAACACAGGGACACGCACCAACACACAGGGACACACACCAACACACAGGTGAAAGTAAACAGGGACACACACCAACACACAGGGACACACACCAACACAGGGACACGCACCGACACACAGGGACACGCACCAACACACAGGGACACACACCAACACACAGGTGATAGGGACACACACCAACACACAGGGACACACACCAACACACAGGGACACACACCAACACACAGGGACACGCACCGACACACAGGGACACGCACCAACACACAGGGACACACACCAACACACAGGTGATAGTAAACAGGGACACACACCAACACACAGGGACACGCACCGACACACAGGGACACACACCAACACACAGGGACACACACCAACACACAGGTGAAAGTAAACAGGGACACACACCAACACACAGGGACACACACCAACACACAGGGACACACACCAACACACAGGTGAAAGTAAACAGGGACACACACCAACACACAGAGACACGCACCAACACACAGGGACACGCACCAACACACAGGGACACACACCAACACACAGGGACACACACCAACACACAGGTGGTAAACAGGGACACACCAACACACAGGGACACAGGGACACGCACCAAACACAGGTGATAGTAAACAGGGACAGAGACACGCACCAACACACAGGGACACGCACCAACACACACACACCAACACACAGGGACACAGGGACACCAACACACAGGGACACACACCAACACACAGGTGAAAGTAAACAGGGACACACACCAACACACAGAGACACGCACCAACACACAGGGACACGCACCAACACACAGGGACACACACCAACACACAGGGACACACACCAACACACAGGTGAAAGTAAACAGGGACACACACCAACACACAGGACACGCACCAACACACAGGGACACGCACCAACACACAGGGACACACACCAACACACAGGTGAAAGTAAACAGGGACACACACCAACACACAGGACACGCACCAACACACAGGGACACGCACCAACACACAGAGACACACACCAACACACAGGTGAAAGTAAACAGGGACACGCACCAACACACAGGGACACACACCAACACACAGGGACACACACCAACACACAGGTGAAAGTAAACAGGGACACACACCAACACACAGGGACACACACCAACACACAGGGACACACACCAACACACAGGGACACGCACCAACACACAGGGACACACACCAACACACAGGGACACACACCAACACACAGGTGAAAGTAAACAGGGACACACACCAACACAGGGACACGCACCAACACACAGGGACACACACCAACACACAGGTGAAAGTAAACAGGGACACACACCAACACACAGGGACACACACCAACACAGGGACACGCACCGACACACAGGGACACGCACCAACACACAGGGACACACACCAACACACAGGTGATAGTAAACAGGGACACACACCAACACACAGGGACACACACCAACACACAGGGACACACACCAACACACAGGGACAACGAACACAGGGACACGCACCAACACACAGGGACACACACCAACACACAGGTGATAGTAAACAGGGACACACACCAACACACAGGGACACGCACCGACACACCAACAACACACAGGGACAGGTGAAAGTAAACAGGGACACACACCAACACACAGGGACACACACCAACACACAGGGACACACACCAACACACAGGTGAAAGTAAACAGGGACACACACCAACACACAGAGACACGCACCAACACACAGGGACACGCACCAACACACAGGGACACACACCAACACACAGGGACACACACCAACACACAGGTGAAAGTAAACAGGGGACACAGGGACACACACCAACACACAGGGACACGCACCAACACACAGGTGATAGTAAACAGGGACACGCACCAACACACAGGGACACACACCAACACACAGGGACAGGTGAAAGTAAACAGGGACACACACCAACACACAGGGACACACACCAACACACAGGGACACACACCAACACACAGGGACACACACCAACACACAGGGACACACACCAACACACAGGGACACACACCAACACACAGGTGAAAGTAAACAGGGACACACACCAACACAGGGACACACACCAACACACAGGGACACACACCAACACACAGGGACACACACCACACAGGGACACACACCAACACACAGGTGAAAGTAAACAGGGACACACACCAACACACAGGGACACACACCAACACACAGGGACACACACCAACACACAGGGACACACACCAACACACAGGTGAAAGTAAACAGGGACACACACCAACACACAGGTGAAAGTAAACAGGGACACACACCAACACAGGGACACGCACCAACACACAGGGACACGCACCGACACACAGGGACACACACCAACACACAGGGACACACACCAACACACAGGGACACACACCAACACACAGGGACACACACCAACACACAGGGACACACACCAACACACAGAGACACACAGGGACACACACCAACACACAGGGACACACACCAACACACAGGGACACACACCAACACACAGGGACACACACCAACACACAGGGACACACACCAACACACAGGGACACACACCAACACACAGGGACACGCACCACCACACAGGGACACACACCAACACACAGGGACACACACCAACACACAGGGACACACACCAACACACAGGGACACACACCAACACACAGGGACACACACATTAACACACAGGGACACACACCAACACACAGGGACACACACCAACACACAGGTGAAAGTAAACAGGGACACACACCAACACACAGGGACACACACCAACACACAGGTGATAGTAAACAGGGACACACACCAACACACAGGGACACACACCAACACACAGGTGATAGTAAACAGGGACACACACCAACACACAGGGACACACACCAACACACAGGGACACACACCAACACACAGGTGATAGTAAACAGGGACACACACCAACACACAGGGACACACACCAACACACAGGTGATAGTAAACAGGGACACACACCAACACACAGGGACACACACCAACACACAGGGACACACACCAACACACAGGTGATAGTAAACAGGGACACACACCAACACACAGGGACACACACCAACACACAGGTGATAGTAAACAGGGACACACACCAACACACAGGGACACACACCAACACACAGGGACACACACCAACACACAGGTGATAGTAAACAGGGACACGCACCAACACACAGGGACACACACCAACACACAGGGACACACACCAACACACAGGGACACACACCAACACACAGGGACACACACCAACACACAGGGACACGCACCAACACACAGGGACACACACCAACACACAGGGACACACACCAACACACAGGGACACGCACCAACACACAGGGACACACACCAACACACAGGGACACACACCAACACACAGGGACACACACCAACACACAGGGACACACACCAACACACAGGGACACACACCAACACACAGGGACACACACCAACACACAGGGACACACCAACACACAGGGACACACACCAACACACAGGGACACACACCAACACACAGGGACACACACCAACACACAGGGACACGCACCAACACACAGGTGATAGTAAACAGGGACACACACCAACACACAGGGACACACACCAACACACAGGTGATAGTAAACAGGGACACGCACCAACACACAGGGACACGCACCAACACACAGGGACACCAACACACAGGGACACACACCAACACACAGGTGATAGTAAACAGGGACACACACCAACACACAGGGACACACACCAACACACAGGGACACACACCAACACACAGGGACACGCACCGACACACAGGTGATAGTAAACAGGGACACGCACCAACACACAGGGACACGCACCAACACACAGGGACACACACCAACACACAGGGACACACACCAACACACAGGTGATAGTAAACAGGGACACACACCAACACACAGGGACACACACCAACACACAGGGACATGCACCGACACACAGGTGATAGTAAACAGGGACACGCACCAACACACAGGGACACACACCAACACACAGGTGATAGTAAACAGGGACACGCACCAACACACAGGTGATAGTAAACAGGGACACACACCAACACACAGGGACACACACCAACACACAGGGACACACACTAACACACAGGTGAAAGCAAGGAGGGACACACACTAACACACAGGTGAAAGCAAGGAGGGACACACACCAACACACAGGTGAAAGCAAGGAGGGACATGCACAAACACACTGGGATATACATGCAGGCTAGGACTCCGATTTAAAAAAATCTATGTTAACCGTTCTGAAAGTTGTCTGTTCTGATGGACCAATCCATTTTTAAACTTGTATTTCTCCATATGTAGACACACCCTACGTGTTTTAATAAAACCAACTCTACACATTGAGTTTGTCTGATGCAAGCTCATGCTTACTGTTTGATAAAATAAGACAATGCCTCAAGAGGGCGCCAGAGATCTAGATAACCAGAAGACAAAACCTTAACTTGACCCAACTATTCTCCTCCCGCTGGCTTTCACAGATTCTGCCATTACTTTCCTGAATTCGCTAGTAATAGGCTACGAGATGAGTCGGCAACCTTTCTTATGTGGGATGCCAATTTATCGTACAATTTCTACCGATCTGCATGCCATTTTTTACAATATATTTTTAAATTGAACCTTTATTTAACTAAGCACGTCAGTTGACGGCCTACCTGGTAACAGTGGGTTAATTAACTGCCTTGTTCAGGGGCAGAACGACAGATTTGTACCTTTTCAGCTCGGAGATTCGATCCAGCAACCTTTCAGTTACTGGCCCAACACTCTAACCGCTAGCCTTCCTGCCGCCTCAAATGTAAATTACATTTTTAATAACATCTTCATATCTCAAAATCATTGTCATGTGGCTACTCAAAATTATTTCCAAATCTAAATGAAAATTACACTAACCTAAAAAGTAACTTCTATTGCCATTGCCAACTATGTAAATATAGCCCACATAAAGACAACAAATAAAAACATTGCAGCCTGCAGGTAGAAAATATCCTGATAAAAATAAATATCCTAGAAATCACATTGGCTACACATGGCCTGTCTGCAATGAACTTGAATCAACTATTAACTTGGGTCAGAAGAGATGGCTTCCGGCGCCGACAGAGATGGCCGCCTCGCTTCGCGTTCCTAGGAAACTATGCAGTAATTTGTTTTTTTACAAGTTATTTCTTACATTGGTACCCCAGGTAATCTTAGGTTTCTAGGTTTCATTAAATACAGTCGGGAAGAATTACTGAATATAAGAGCAACGTCAACTCACCATCAGTACGACCAGGAATATGACTTTCCCGAAGTGGATCCAGTGTTCTGCCTTCCACCCAGGACAACGGAATGGATCCCAGCCTGTCCGGTGGCTTGCACAGCCGACCCACCCGTGAGTAAGTATTGGCTCTGACAGGGGTAGGATTAGGGGCACGAGCTGGAGAGCTTGGTGGGGTAGAAGCCTCACCTTCAGTTGGCCCATGTATCAGTTCTGCGCCCCTTACCCTTGGGCCTGGACTGTGATCCAGCTCATCTAGGTGAGTGTATGGCGTGTTCTGGTTTGTCTGCTCTGCTACGCGCAGATCCACCCGATTGCTTTTGCTTTTGCTGTTCATGAGCGTACTCGTTGCATGTGGTACAGTTGCTGACAAAGTCTTTAATTTCTGCTTGCATGTTTGGCCAGTATAATGTTTTACGAGCCTGGCGGTAACATGCGTCACCTCCAACGTGACTGGAGTGTATGCGGGTAAGCATCTCTGGACGTAGTGATTTGGGAATAATGACCTTCTGACCTCTGAACAAGACGCCATTTTGCACGCTGATCTCATCTCGAAAGGTCCAGTAATCTCTCACTGTGAAAGGTGTCTCCTCTTTCAGTTATGGCCAACCTGCGAGAGCCATGGACTTCAGTGACTGTAGGTGTTCGTCCTTGTCAGTGTGTTGCCTTATCTGGGCTAGGCGGTGATCTGTTACGTTTAAGTAGTCTGCCTGATTGATCTGTTGCACATCTTGTTGTTCTTGCTGTAGCGAACAGATGGCCTGCCGCTGATAGACAGTGCCTCTGCCTGTACATTGTGTTGTTGCCCTGCTCAGTGTGTCGCTGATGTACATCTCTGGTCCTGGCTTGTAAATGACCTTCAGGCTGTAGTTTTGCAGAGTCAGGAGCATGCTTTGAAGCCTCTTGGGCGCATTGAGGAGAGGTTTACTGAATATGGCAATGAGTGGTTTGTGGTCAGTTTCAGCGGTGACCAGCTCTCGCCCATATAAGTAGTGATGGAATCGCTAGCAGGAGAAGACGATGCTGAGGCACTCTTTCTCAATTTGTGCATAGTTTTGTTCGGTGGAGGTGAGCGCTCTCGAAGCAAACGCAACGGGCTGGCCTTCCTCCATAAGGCAGCATCCAAGTCCCCTTTGGCTGGAGTCGCTCTGGATTGTGACAGGCTTCATGACGTCGTAGAAGCGCAAGACTGGCATGGATGAAGCCAGAGATTTCATCTCCTGCATTGTGGCCTCGTGCTTGGGTAGCCAGTGCCATGGTGTGTCTTTGTCCAGCAACCGGCGCAGAGGCTCACAGACTGCTGATAGGTGTGGCATGAACTTTGCAAGATAGTTTGCAAAGCCGATGAGACGCTGTACTCCTTTTGCATCAGACGGGTTTGGCATGTCGAGGATCGCTCTGACCTTGTCTGGGTCCGGCTTCAGGCCTTTTGCCGAGAGAATGTGGCAATGGAAGTGGACGTCTTTAACTTTGAACTGCAGCTTCTTGAGGCCAAGGCGAAGCTTAACTGATCGGCAGCGCTCCATCAGTGCCAGGAGCTTCACATCGTGGTCGCGTTCTGCTTCTTCGTCTGTGTCACCACAGCCTACGATCAGGACATCATCGGCGATGGGTTCAATGCCCTTGAGCCCAGCCAGTAACTCGTGCTGCTTCAGTTGTTATATCTCAGGCGCCACTGAGACACCAAACGGGAGCTTGAGACAGCGTTTCCGACCCCAGGGGGGCCAGAAGGTAGTCATGAAGCTGGAATCGCTGGCAGGAGAAGATCCCTACTGTCTGTTGTTTCCATCTTTCCTACGACCTGCCCAGTCTGGAACTGCAGGGAGCAACAGCATAGCCTATTTTGCTACCATGACAAAGACCAAAGTCGGTGGGAGTACCGTTGAGGACAGTTGTGGCTCACTATCACAGGTGAAGAATATTTTAAACAAACCAAATTAGTTCTACAAGCAGTTGTTACAACAAGAAAATTGCTTCAAGTGTAGTGTGCAAATACTGGTGGAGTCAACTAATAAAAGGATGGATGACCTGACCAGAGAGCTCCAGGACCTGAAGAATAGTTTGCAGTTCTGCCAGGGTCAGCTCAATGAGTTTAATAAACAGGAAAATGGCAAGATGTCAGCAATCTGTAAGTCATTGAGAGAGGACATCCGTTCTGTATTTGAATCCATGATAACAACAATGAAGAAATCAGATTATCTTGAGGGACAATCAAGGCGGATCAACATGGTTGTGGATGGGAATTTCAGAATCTCCACGAGACCTGGATGGAGTCCGAGGACAAAGCGAGAGAAATTACATCGGAGAAACTGAACATGGACCACAGGAAAATTGTGGTGGAGCACGCCCACAGGACTGGTAACCCACCACCGGCCCAAGTTCCTGAGCTTCAAGGACAAGGTAGCTGTTCTGGAAAGAGCCAAGGAAATGGCTGAAAGCCTTAGAAATAAGGTTCATGAAATCAATAACTTTCTAACATCAGTTAACATTCATATACTAGCCATTTTTGAGATATGAGATAATGAGATAATTATCTACATAGATAATTATTTTCATTTTGATGATAAAGCAGCAGCAATAGAAGGATATAACATCTAAAGAAGAGACAGGAATGCTCATGCGGGACGTGTTGCTGTATATATTCAGAGCCATATCCCTTTAATGCTTAGAGAAGATCTCAGGTCAAGTGTTATTGAAGTGCTGTAGTTGCAGGTTCAAATGCTTCATCTAAAGCCTATTATTTTGGTGTGTTGCTATAGGCCACCAAGTGCTAACAGTCAGTATCTAAATAATGTCTGTGAAATGCTTGTATGTCATGTAAACAGACAGGTCTACTTTCTTGAGGACCTGAATATTGACTGGTTTTCCTCAAACTGTCCACTCAAGAGGAAGCTTAACGGCTCGCATGGTCCTAGGGCTCAGGTCCTCCGAGAGAGAGAAAGAAAGAGAGAATTAGAGAGAGCATAAGACAGGAGAAGTACTCCAGATATAACAAACTGATCCTAGCCCACCGACACAAACTACTGCAGCATAAATACTGGAGGCTGAGACAGGAGGGTTCAGGAGACACTGTGGCCCCATCCGATGATGCTCCCGGACAGGGCCAAACAGGAAGGATATAACCCCACCCACTTCGCCAAATCACAGCCCCCACACCACTAGAGGGATATCTTCAACCAGCAACTTACCATCCTGAGACAAGGCCGCGTATAGCCCACAAAGATCTCCGCCACGGCACAACCCAAGGGGGGCACCAACCCAGACAGGAAGATCACTTAAGTGACTCAACCCACTCAAGTGACTCATCCCTCCTAGGGACGGCATGAAAGAGCACCAGTAAGCCAGTGACTCAGACCCTGTAATAGGGTTAGAGGCAGAGAATCCCAGTGGAAAGAGGGGAACCGGCCAGGCAGAGACAGCAAGGGCAGTTCGTTGCTCCAGAGCCTTTCTGTTCACCTTCACACTCCTGGGCCAGACTACACTCAATCATATGACCCACTGAAGAGATCAGTCTTCAGTAAAGACTTAAAGGTTAAGACCGAGTTTGCGTCTCTCACATGGGTAGGCAGACCATTCCATAAAAATGGAGCTCAGAAATTCTAGGGACAATTAGGAGGCCTGCGTCTTGTGACCGTAGCGTACGTGAAGGTATGTACGACAGGACCAAATCAGAGAGATAGGTAGGAGCAAACCCATGTAATGCTCTGTAGGTTAGCAGTAAAACCTTGAAATCAGCCCTTGCCTTGACAGGAAGCCAGTGTAGGGAGGCTAGCACTGGAGTAATATGATCCATTTTTTTGGTTCTAGTCAGGATTCTAGCAGACGTATTTAGCACAAACTGAAGTTTATTTAGTGCTTTATCCGGGTAGCCGGAAAGTAGAGCATTGCAGTAGTCTAACCTAGAAGTAACAAAAGCATGGATTCATTTTTCGGCATCATTTATGGACAGAAAGTTTCTGATTTTTGCAATGTTATGTAGTTGGAAAAAAGCTGTCCTTGAAACAGTCTTGATATGTTTGTCAAAAGAGAGATCAGGGTCCAGAGTAACGCTGAGGTGCTTCACAGTTTTATTTGAGACGACTGTACAACCATTAAGATTAATTGTCAGATTCAACAGAAGATCTCTTTGTTTCTTGGGACCTAGAACAAGCATCTCTGAGTTTAAAAGGGTTAGTTTAAAAGTTTGCAGCCATCCACTCCCTTATGTCTGAAACACAGGCTTCTAGCGAGAGCAATTTTGGGGCTTCACCATGTTTCATTGAAATGTACAGCTGTGTGTCATCCGCATAGCAGTGAAAGTTAACATTATGTTTTCGAATGACATCCCCAAGAGGTAAAATATATAGTGAAAACAATAGTGGTCCTGAAATGAAACCTTGAGGAACACCGAAATTTACAGTTGATTTGTCAGAGGACAAACGATTCACAGAGACAAACTGATATCTTTCTGACAGATAAGATCTAAACCAGGCCAGAACTTGTCTGTGTAGACCAATTTTGGTTTCAAATCTCTCCAAAAGAATGTGGTGATCGATGGTATCAAAAGCAGCACTAAGGTCTTCGAGTACAGATGCAAAGCCTCGGTCTGATGCCATTAAAAGGTCCTTTACCACCTTTACAAGTGCAGTCTCAGTGCTATGATGGGGTCTAAAACCAGACTGAAGCATTTAGTATACATTGCTTGTCTTCAGGAAGGCAGTGAGTTGCTGCGCAACAGCCTTTTCTAAAATGTTCCAGATTCGATATAGGCCGATAGTTTATTATATTTTCTGGGTCAAGGTTTGGCTTTTTCAAGAGAGGCTTTTTTATTACTGCCACTTTTAGTGAGTTTGGTACACATCCGGTGGATCGAGAGACGTTTATTATGTTCAACATAGGAGGGCCAAGCACAGGAAGCAGCTCTTTCAGTAGTTTAGTTGGAACAGGGTCCAGTATGCAGCTTGAAGGTTTAGAGGCCATGATTACTTTCGTCATTGTGTCAAGAGATATAGTACTAAAACACTTGAGTGTCTCTCTTGATCCTAGGTCCTGGTAGAGTTGTGCAGACTCAGGACAACTGAGCTTTGAAGGAATACACAGATTTAAAGAGTAGTCCGAAAAATAGGATGATCGAGCAGCAGTAAGGGCTCTTCGATACTGCACGGTACTGTCTTTCCAAGCTAGTTGGAAGTCTTCCAGTTTGGTGTGGCGCCATTTCCGTTCCAATTTTCTGGAAGCTTGCTTCAGAGCTCAGGTATTTTCTGTATACCAGGGAGCTAGTTTTTTATGAGAAATGTTTTTAGTTTTTAGGGGTGCAACTGCATCTAGGGTATTGCGCAATGTTAAATTGAGTTCCTCAGTTAGGTGGTTAACTGATTTTTGTCCTCTGGCGTCCTTGGGTAGACAGAGGGAGTCTGGAAGGACATCAAGGAATATTTGTGTTGTCTGTGAATTTATAGCTCGACTTTTGATGTTCCTTGGTTGGGGTCTGAGCAGATTATTTGTTGCAATTGCAAACATAATAAAATGGTGGTCCGATAGTCCAGGATTATGAGAAAAAACATTAAGATCCACAACATTTATTCCATGGGACAAAACTAGGTCCAGAGTATGACTGTGACAGTGAGTAGGTCCAGAGACATGTTGGACAAAACCCCGAAAGCCTTTTGGAGTGGGTTTGTGGACTTTTCCATGTGAATATTAAAGTCACCAAAAATTAGAATATTATCTGCTATGACTACAAGGTCCGATAGGAATTCAGGGAATTCAATGAGGAACGCTGCATATGGCCCAGGAGGCTTGTAAACAGTAGCTATAAAAAGTGATTGAGTAGGCTGCATAGATTTCATTACTAGAAACTCAAAAGACGAAAACGTTTTTTTTTTTTTTTGTAAATTGAAATTTGATATCGTAAATTTTAGCAACACCTCCACCTTTGCGGGATGCACGGAGGATATGGTCACTATAGTGTAGCCAGGAGGTGAGGCCTCATTTAACACAGTAAATTCATCAGGCTTAAGCCATGTTTCAGTCAGGCCAATCACATCAAGATTATGATCAGTGATTATTAGTTAATTGACTATAATTGCCTTTGAAGTAAGGGATCTAATATTAAGTAGCCCTATTTTGAGATGTGAGGTATCACAAACTCTTTCAATAATGACAGGAATGGTGGAGGTCTTTATCCTAGTGAGATTGTTAAGGCGAACACCGCCATGTTTAGTTTTGCCCAACCTAGGTTGAGGCACAGACACGGCCTCAATGGGGATAGCTGAGCTGACTACACTGACTGTGCTTGTGGCAGACTTCACTATGCTGGCAGGCTAGCTAATAGCCTGCTGCCTGGCCTGCACCCTATTTCATTGTGGAGCTAGAGGAGTTAGAGCCCTGTCTATGTTCGTAGATAAGATGAGAGCACCCCTCCAGCTAGGATGGAGTCCGTCACTCCTCAGCAGGTCAGGCTTGGTCCTGTTTGTGGGTGAGTCCCAGAAAGAGGGCCAATTATCTACAAATTCTATCTTTTGGGAGTGGCAGAAAACTGTTTTCAACCAGCGATTGAGTTGTGAAACTCTGCTGTAGAGCTTATCACTCCCCCTAACTGGGAGGGGGCCAGAGACAATTACTCGATGCCGACACATCTTTCTAGTTGATTTACATGCTGAAGCTATGTTGCGCTTGGTGACCTCTGACTGTTTTATCGTAACATCATTGGTGCCGACGTGGATAACAATATCTCTATACTCTCTACACTCGCCAGTTTTAGCTTTAGCCAGCACCATCTTCAGATTAGCCTTAACGTCGGTAGCCCTGCCCCCTGCTAACAGTGTATGATCGCTGGATGATTCATTTTAAGTCTAATACTGCGGGTAATGGAGTCACCAATGACTAGAGTTTTCAATTTGTCAGAGCTAATGGTGGGAAGCTTCGGTGTCTCAGACCCCGTAATGGGAGGAGTATAGACAAGAGAAGGCCCGGCTTCTGACTCCAACTCGTTGCTTAATGGGGAAAACCGGTTGAAAGTATCTGTGGCTGAATGAGCGACACCGGTTGAGCATTCCTACAGCATTTCCCTCCAGAGACCTTGAGGAAGTTTTCCGGCTGCGGGGACCGTGCGAGGAGATTTATACTGAGGTTACTATCTGTACTTACTGGTGGCACAGATGCTGTTTCATCCTTTCCTACACTGAAATTACCCTTGCCTAACGATTGCGTCTGAAGCTGGGCTTGTAGCACAGCTATCTTCGCCGTAAGGTGATCGTTCTCCTGTATATTAGGAGTACAGCGACTGCAATTAGAAGGCATCATGTTAATGTTACTACTTAGCTTCGGTTGTTGGAGGTCCTGACGAACCATGTCCAGATAAAGCGTCCGGAGTGAAAAAGTTTAATGAAAAAAGTTAGGAAAAACAAAAATATAAACGGTAATTAAAAAGTAAAAACCGTAAAGTTGTCAGGTAGCAAAGTAAATAAAATAAAAATAAAACCCAACTTTGAGAAATTATCACCAGACCATGTTTTTCTCCATTAGGAGAGTACAAAGGTTGTAGACCATTGCTGAATCTTTTAACCATACCACGTGGTTAAACTCTTCGATACTTTCAATACCGACAGAATAAGAACAAGTCTTTGATATTAATTACTAGTCTGCAGCTAGGAATTCGGTATCATTGAACGCGAAGAACGACAACCGCAAAAACATACATTCTATAACAAATGAATGAATGTCACTCTGAACAATCCCCTCTAACCAAGACAGAGAGAGAGGGAGAAAGAGAGAGAGAGAGAGGACGAAACTCTCAAACAGAAACAAACTTTTCACCAGCGATCAAGACGACACACTGAGCGTAAATATATATATTGATTGCAATTGTTCCCGAATGAGTGACCGTTCATGTGCAAAGGATTAGCATTTCAATTGTTAAATCCAAAGTACCTGTACCTGACTGCCACTGAGCAGACTTTGAATGTCTGCTTTGGAGGAACTTAAAAGTATGTCTCAGCAATACTTCTGTGCATGTTGCTCTTCTCGTGCTCTTCTACCCTTTGGTTAACATGTTTCCAATCCGTCATTTCACTCATAAAAATACTGCTGTCAGTAGGCTTCAGTATAACGCATGGCTTTCTTCATTGTAGAATAGCCATTTCGGATCAGTGCCATCTTTTAAACAGAACGTTTTTTGATTGCTCCATAGGGTGGAAACAATGTTTTTAAGTCATCTGACTTGGGTCTCTTGAAATAATCAAAGTTGGTCTGGCATCCTGGCCTTCCCTGACTTTCTCTTCCACTGAAACTGGACTGGGCCTGTCATCAACCTCAATGCTCTCTTCTACTGAAACTGGACTGGGCCTGTCATCAACATCAATGCTCACTTCCACTGAAACTGGACTGGGCCTGTCATCCACCTCAATGCTCACTTCCACTGAAACTGGACAGGGCCTGTCATCCACCTCAATGCTCACTTCCACTGAAACTGGACTGGGCCTGTCATCAACCTCAATGCTCACTTCCACCGAAACTGGACTGGGCCAGTCATCCACCTCAATGCTCACTTCCACTGAAACTGGACAGGGCCTGTCATCCACCTCAATGCTCACTTCCACTGAAACTGGACTGGGCCTGTCATCAACCTCAATGCTCACTTCCACTGAAACTGGACTGGGCCTGTCATCAACCTCAATGCTCACTTCCACTGAAACTGGACTGGGCCTGTCATCAACCTCAATGCTCACTTCCACTGAAACTGGACTGGGCCTGTCATCAACCTCAATGCTCACTTCCACTGAAACTGGACTGGGCCTGTCATCAACCTCAATGCTCACTTCCACTGAAACTGGACTGGGCCTGTCATCAACATCAATGCTCACTTCCACTGAAACTGGACTGGGCCTGTCATCAACCTCAATGCTCACTTCCACTGAAACTGGACTGGGCCTGTCATCAACCTCAATGCTCACTTCCACTGAAACTGGACTGGGCCTGTCATCAACCTCAATGCTCACTTCCACTGAAACTGGACTGGGCCTGTCATCAACCTCAATGCTCACTTCCACTGAAACTGGACTGGGCCTGTCATATACATCAATGCTCACTTCCACTGAAACTGGACTGGGCCTGTCATCAACCTGGATATGAATAAAATAATATATAAATTAACTAATAAAGGCCCAATTTTGAAAAACTACAAAAATACAGCAGCAGCCCCACTATTTCATATCAAGTGAATGAATGACAACACAACACATTTTTTTGTGTGACTTTACTCGCCGTTCACACCGGACTGTTGGCATGATGATGAGTTTCAATGCATTGTCTAGTAAGAAGTGAAGTGGTAGAAACCCTGGCGATGAGGATCATAGCTAGCAAATCACTGTAGCCATATTCTCTGGCAACAAAATATGAATTTGAGAGGGAAAGGACTTGATTGGGTTTACAATTTGTATACTATTTGCTACCAATGGCTGTATTGACATGAAATCAAATTAGCTAATTAACATTTGATCAGTCATGGCCAAAGGTTTTGAGAATTACACAAATATTAATTTCCACAAAGTTTGCTGCTTCAGTGTCTTTCGATATTTGTGTCGATATTTCCATGTCAGAAACTATGAATACTGAAGTATAATTACTATGGAATACTGAAGTATAATGGCAAGCATTTCATAAGTGTCAAAGTCTTGACAATTACATGAAGTTGATGCAAAGAGTCAATATTAGCAGTGTTGACCCTTCTTTTTCAAGACCTCTGCAATCTGCCCTGTCATGCTGTCAATTAACTTCTGGGCCACATCCTGACTGGTGGCAGCCCATTCTTGCATAATTAAGGCTTGGAGTTTGTCAGAATTTGTGGGTTTTTGTTTGTCCACCCGTCTCTTGAGGATGGAACACAAGTTCTCAATGGGATTAAGGACTGGGGAGTTTACTGGACATGGACCCAAAATATCAACAATATCATGTTCCCTGAGCCACTTAGTTATCACCTTTGCCTTATGGCAAGGTGCTCCATCATGTTGGAAAAGGCATTGTTCGTTACCAAACTGTTCCTGGATGGTTGGGAGAAGTTGCTCTCGGAGGATGTGTTGGTACCATTCTTTATTCATGGCTGTGTTCTTAGGCAAAGTTGTGAGTGATCCCACTCCCTTGGCTGAGAAGCAACCCCACACATGAATGGTCTCAGGATGCTTTACTGTTGGCATGACACAGGACTGATGGTAGCGCTCACCTTGTCTTCTCCGGACAAGCTTTTTTCCGGATGCCCCAAACAATCGGTAAGGGGATTCATCAGAGAAAATGACTTTACCCCAGTCCTCAGTCCAATCCCTGTACCTTTTGCAGAATATCAGTCTGTCCCTGATGTTTTTCCTGGAGAGAAGTGGCTTCTTTGCTGCCCTTCTTGACACCAGGCCATCCTCCAAAAGTCTTTGCCTCACTGTGCGTGCAGATGCACTCACACCTGCCTGCTGCCATTCCTGAGCAAGCTCTGTACTGGTGGTGCTCCGATCCCGCAGCTGAATCAACTTTACGAGACGATCCTGGCGCTTGCTGGACTTTCTTGGGCGCCCTGAAACCTTCTTCACAACAATTGAACCGCTCTCCTTGAAGTTCTTGATGATCTGATAAATGGTGGATTTAGGTGCAATCTTACTGGCAACAATATCCTTGCCTGTGAAGCCCTTTTTGTGCCAAGCATTGATGATGGCACGGGTTTCCTTGCAGGTAACCATAGTTGACAGAGGAAGAACAATGATTCCAAGCACCACCTTCCTTTTGAAGCTTCCAGTCTGTTTTTCAAACGCAATCAGCATGACAGAGTGATCTCCAGGCTTGTCCTCGTCAACACTCACACCTATGTTAACAAGAGAATCACTGACATGATGTCAGCTGGTCCTTTTGTGGCAGGGCTGAAATGCAGTGGAAATGTTTTTGGGGGATTCAGTTCATATGCATGGCAAAGAGGGACTTTGCAATTAATTGAAATTCATCTGATCACTCTTCATAACATTCTGGAGTATATGCAAATTGCCATCATACAAACTAAGGCAGCAGACTATGAAAATTAATATTTGTGTCATTCTCATTTTGGCCATGACTGAATATGTCTAATGCAATTTAGCATTTAGAACGACAAGGCAAAAGCAATCAGAATCAAATGAAAATGCTTATTTTAGCTAACTAAAATTATACGACAGTAAATCACAGGAAGGCGAAATCGAGGCATTCAAATTTGAGTTTTTCCGCTAGCCGGTTTGAACACCCAGTTGCTGTATGTCTTTATCTCAATTATTTCTTTCTGGTACATTTACACATTAGTAGCTGACCAATAGCATTTGCATTTCACTCATAAATTCTGATATAACATGTTGTATTTGTAACACATTTAGGCACATATCTATAGCTTCGGCTGCACTGTCTTTGGCTTTGCTGTCCTCTCCGTCCACTCTTTAACCCGCAAACCGGGTTGTGGCATCTTCCACTTGCCAGTCCAGCACATCAATGTTAGAGTAGGTGGCACTGTAACTGGAATTTGAGAGACAAAGGGGGCAGGGCTAAGGATTGCATTGACGTTCGTTTGTAATAGACCAACGGGCCTGGGGGAAAGGGGGGATTGGCCCGTGTCGCTCAACCTTCTGCCAACTTTTTTATTAGTAGCAAAAATATATAAGGCAGGCAGTACGGCTGGTTGGCTGTGTATCGGAGGACGCATGACTTTCAACCTTCGTCTCTCCCGAGCCGTACGGGAGTTTTAGCGATGAGACAAGATAGTAGCTACAACAATTGGATACCACGAAATTGGGGAGAAAAAATTTAATTTAAAAAATAAACTTTTCTCTTTGAAGTTTGAATGTATTTCATTATAGAATAAGAATAACACATTTTCACTTTATTGACTGTACTAAAGTATATGTAACAAGAATGAATCAGAAATGCAGCAATTTGCTTCAATAGCCTTAATTGTTTCTATATATTTGCATAGTAATTAACCTGTGAAAAATAAAAAGTTGAAACAAAAAAAAAAAAATCCAGAAATTCCAGGTCTGCAATAATAATAACAAAAAAACATAGACAACGTGTCTAGTATAATCACTCATACTGTACAGTACTGTGAGGGTTCTAGTTCTCATCAACATGTAAAGTATAATCACTCATACTGTACAGTACTGTGAGGGTTCTAGTTCTCATCAACATGTATAGTATAATCACTCATACTGTACAGTACTGTGAGGGTTCTAGTTCTCATCAACATGTATAGTATAATCACTCATACTGTACAGTACTGTGAGGGTTCTAGTTCTCATCAACATGTATAGTATAATCACTCATACTGTACAGTACTGTGAGGGTTCTAGTTCTCATCAACATGTATAGTATAATCACTCATACTGTACAGTACTGTGAGGGTTCTAGTTCTCATCAACATGTAAAGTATAATCACTCATACTGTACAGTACTGTGAGGATTCTAGTTCTCATCAACATGTATAGTATAATCACTCATACTGTACAGTACTGTGAGGGTTCTAGTTCTCATCAACATGTATAGTATAATCACTCATACTGTACAGTACTGTGAAGGTTCTAGTTCTCATCAACATGTATAGTATAATCACTCATACTGTACAGCACTGTGAGGGTTCTAGTTCTCATCAACATGTATAGTATAATCATTCATACTGTACAGTACTGTGAAGGTTCTAGTCCTCCCTGTCTCCTGCATTTGGCCACAAGTTCTCATCAATATCACATCTTGGAAAGTATCTTCTGAAATGTCTAATCCAACCCTGGCAGTCTTCAGGAGAAGTGTCTCCACACCCTGTCAGTCTTCAGGAGAAGTGTCTCCACACCCTGGCAGTCTTCAGGAGAAGTGTCTCCACACCCTGGCAGTCTTCAGGAGAAGTGTCTCCACACCCTGTCAGTCTTCAGGAGAAGTGTCTCCACACCCTGGCAGTCTTCAGGAGAAGTGTCTCCACACCCTGTCAGTCTTCAGGAGAAGTGTCTCCACACCCTGTCAGTCTTCAGGAGAAGTGTCTCCACACCCTGGCAGTCTTCAGGAGAAGTGTCTCCACACCCTGGCAGTCTTCAGGAGAAGTGTCTCCACACCCTGTCAGTCTTCAGGAGAAGTGTCTCCACACCCTGGCAGTCTTCAGGAGAAGTGTCTCCACACCCTGGCAGTCTTCAGGAGAAGTCTCTGCACACCCTGGCAGTCTTCAGGAGAAGTGTCTCCACACCCCGCATTCATGTCATTCAGTAAAGATGTGCAGCAAACCAGTCCGTGACTGCAGCCGAATGGTGGAATGCCACATTATCCCACACAACAACGAAGGTAGGGGAATTCATTGCCCCTCTCTCCTCCGCTGGCACAAGTCGATCGTGCAGGTCATACAGAAAATAAATGTGACTCTCTGTATTGTAGGGGCCAATGAGTGGTTTGTGTAACAGCAAACCATCACTGGACAGTGCTGCACACATTGTAACGTGAGCTCCTCTGCCTGGGAAATCCATGGTTGCTCTCTGTCCAATCACATTTCCCCTGCTGCGTGTTTTTGCCAGGTTGAATCCAGCTTCATCCACAAAGATGAATGTATGTGCAGTTTGCCTGACTTCCGTCTCCATTACTCTCTATAATAGAGTAAATCCACAGTTTTACAGTACTTTACATTGTGCATAGCTGTGTATGTTCCCTGTTTGGTTATTAAACAGACATCTTACCTGGACATGTTGATACCTGAGTTCATTCACACGTTCAACGTTTCTCTTAAAGGCTACAGTGTACAACTGCTTCATCCTTATTTAATGTTTCTCTGGGACTCTGGCAATTGTCGTTGTGCTGACCGTATTCACATTACCAAAAGTGATTTTGTCTCCCAGGACTCTGTCCCAAATTTCCTGCAGTTTTATTGCATTTTTGCCAGTCACCATGTCAACAATGGCAATTTCCAGTGCACCTGGCCTCTCCCTCCTGTGGGAGGCAATCTTTGGATCCTACTGAAAAACACAAAACAATCAATATATTTCAAAATGTCAGTACAATATGTCCGTAAACACACAAGCCAGCTGGTCTGCGCATGCTCTGAGGACGCGGCTTGACCTGTGTGCACATGCGTTGTAAACTTTCATTCATAGGCTGGGTTGGAGCAACCTCATGATGGGTATAGGGGAAATGTTTTGTATCATGTAGTAACCTAAATCTATCGATGTTACATTGAACTGGGTGAATGGAATATGAATGACAGTCATCCAATATGCTCTAATAGAATTAAGGCCAAGCTTATGAAAAAAAAACAATTCTCCTCATCTGAAAAGGTACTGACCACCACTGATACACACACCAGCTGGGAAAGGGTATGATAAGGAGGGAGGGTGGGTGGGAGAGAGTGAGGAGAAGGGGGGGAACAGAGAGAAAGACCTCATGAATTAGGGATGCAGCAACAAGCTCTCACAGTCTCGTGTCAGAATTAGACGTTCACCCATGTCTCTCAAATGTCAACATTTTGATGTTGGTTAGGTATTAACTCAAATGGTTAAGGTAAGGGTTAAGGTTTGGGATAGGCTTAAAAATAAAATAAAATCAACAACTTTCTATCACTCGATCTGAACATGCAACCTCTGGCACCAGAGGTGGATAATTAAGCCCATCCGCGATCCCTATTCAAAACCGAATCCCACTTGAAGGTAACATCGCTCAATGTTGCCCCTAGTGGCCGGTTTCCACATAATCTCCCGATGTCCTCAGACATGGATGGACATCAAATACGGACTTGTATCACAGGTGAGCTGGCTGGATGCAGAGGAACAGTGGAATTGGACTGGAAAGCAGAGGCTGATACAGAATGACTGAACTGCTACAGACTAACTTCTGCTCTAAAGCTGATCCACCCTATGGGAATCAGTTCCTCTCCTCTCTTCCCTCCTTCCTTACTTCCGCTCCTCTTCCCCTCACCCATTTATCTCAGAGCATTCAGTTATCCCCTCATCTTCTCTACTCTTTCCTCCATCCCTCTCCCACCTCTATCCCAGAGTGTAGACGGTAAAGTAATGTGTCTCATTGTCAGGAAGGAAGTCCCAATAAGAAGGATGATGAATTAACACAGAGTCTGGTTTCTCTGCTCCACTTTCCCTCCTTTTAATCACATCTTTCTTTGCCCTCTTTCCCTCCTCCCCTTCCCTTCCCCAACCATCTTCCCTCCCCTTCCTTCCATCTTCCATCTTCCCTCCCCTTCCCATCCTCTCTTATCTTCCCTCCACTTCCTTTCCCTCCCATCTTCCCTCCCCTTCCATTCTCCTTCTTTCTTTTCCATCATCACTGAACAGGTGTTTCATTCCACTTGTTTTCAGATGTCAGGTGAAGGCCATGTTTCTTATTACCAACCCACATACAGGTATAGAATACAATGCTGCGTAATATATACAGTGCCTTGCGAAAGTATTCGGCCTCCTTGAACTTTGCGACCTTTTGCCACATTTCAGGCTTCAAACATAAAGATATAAAACTGTATATTTTTGTGAAGTATCAACAACAAGTGGGACACAATCATGAAGTGGAACGACATTTATTGGATATTTCAAACTTTTTTAACAAATCAAAAACTGAAAAATTGGGCGTGCAAAATTATTCAGCCCCTTTACTTTCAGTGCAGCAAACTCTCTCCAGAAGTTCAGTGAGGATCTCTGAATGATCCAATGTTGACCTAAATGACTAATGATGATAAATACAATCCACCTGTGTGTAATCAAGTCTCCGTATAAATGCACCTGCACTGTGATAGTCTCAGAGGTCCGTTAAAAGCGCAGAGAGCATCATGAAGAACAAGGAACACACCAGGCAGGTTCGAGATACTGTTGTGAAGAAGTTTAAAGCCGGATTTGGATACAAAAAGATTTCCCAAGCTTTAAACATCCCAAGGAGCACTGTGCAAGCGATAATATTGAAATGGAAGGAGTATCAGACCACTGCAAATCTACCAAGAACTGGCCGTCCTTCTAAACTTTCAGCTCATACAAGGAAAATACTGATCAGAGATGCAGCCAAGAGGCCTATGATCACTCTGGATGAACTGCAGAGATCTACAGCTGAGGTGGGAGACTCTGTCCATAGGACAACAATCAGTCGTATATTGCACAAATCTGGCCTTTATGGAAGAGTGGCAAGAAGAAAGCCATTTCTTAAAGATATCCATAAAAAGTGTTGTGTAAAGTTTGCCACAAGCCACCTGGGAGACACACCAAACATGTGGAAGAAGGTGCTCTGGTCAGATGAAACCGAAATTGAACTTTTTGGCAACAATGCAAAACGTTATGTTTGGCGTAAAAGCAACACCCTGAACACACCATCCCCACTGTCAAACATGGTGGTGGCAGCATCATGGTTTGGGCCTGCTTTTCTTCAGCAGGGACAGGGAAGATGGTTCAAATTGATGGGAAGATGGATGGAGCCAAATACAGGACCATTCTGGAAGAAAACCTGATGGAGTCTGCAAAAGACCTGAGACCGGGCCGCCCCCAGGTGGTGAGGGTAGGCAACAACATCTCCTCCCTGCTGATCCTCAACACGGGGGCCCCACAAGGGTGCGTTCTGAGCCCTCTCCTGTACTCCCTGTTCACCCACGACTGCATGGCCACGCACGCCTCCAACTCAATCATCAAGTTTGCGGACGACACAACAGTGGTAGGCTTGATTACCAACAACGACGAGACGGCCTACAGGGAGGAGGTGAGGGCCCTCGGAGTGTGGTGTCAGGAAAATAACCTCACACTCAACGTCAACAAAACTAAGGAGATGATTGTGGACTTCAGGAAACAGCAGAGGGAACACCCCCCTATCCACATCGATGGAACAGTAGTGGAGAGGGTAGAAAGTTTTAAGTTCCTCGGCATACACATCACAGACAAACTGAATTGGTCCACTCACACTGACAGCGTCGTTAAGAAGGCGCAGCAGCGCCTCTTCAACCTCAGGAGGCTGAAGAAATTCGGCTTGTCACCAAAAGCACTCACAAACTTCTACAGATGCACAATCGAGTGCATCCTGGCGGGCTGTATCACCGCCTGGTACGGCAACTGCTCCGCCCTCAACCGTAAGGCTCTCCAGAGGGTAGTGAGGTCTGCACAACGCATCACCGGGGCAAACTACCTGCCCTCCAGGACACCTACACCACCCGGTGTTACAGGAAGGCCATAAAAATCATCAAGGACATCAACCACCCGAACCACTGCCTGTTCACCCCGCTATCATCCAGAAGGGGAGGTCAGTACAGGTGCATCAAAGCTGGGACCGAGAGACTGAAAAACAGCGTCTATCTCAAGGCCATCAGACTGTTAAACAGCCACCACTAACATTGAGTGGCTGCTGCCAACACACTGTCATTGACACTGACCCAACTCCAGCCACTTTAATAATGGGAATTGATGGGAAATGATGTAAATATATCACTAGCCACTTTAAACAATGCTACCTTATATAATGTTACTTACCCTACATTATTCATCTCATATGCATACGTATATACTGTACTCTACATCATCGACTGCATCCTTATGTAATACATGTATCACTAGCCACTTTAACTATGCCACTTTGTTTACTTTGTCTACATACTCATCTCATATGTATATACTGTACTCGATACCATCTACTGTATGCTGCTCTGTACCATCACTCATTCATATATCCTTATGTACATATTCCTTATCCCCTTACACTGTGTATAAGACAGTAGTTTTGGAATTGTTAGTTAGATTACTTGTTGGTTATCACTGCATTGTCGGAACTAGAAGCACAAGCATTTCGCTATACTCGCATTAACATCTGCTAACCATGTGTATGTGACAAATAACATTTGATTTGATTTGATTTGAGATTTGTCTTCCAACAAGACAATGATCCAAAACATAAAGCAAAATCTACAATGGAATGGTTCAAAAATAAAACATATCCAGGTGTTAGAATGGCCAAGTCAAAGTCCAGACCTGAATCCAATCGAGAATCTGTGGAAAGAACTGAAAACTGCTGTTCACAAATGCTCTCCATCCAACCTCACTGAGCTCGAGCTGTTTTGCAAGGAGGAATGGGAAAAAAATGCAGTCTCTCGATGTGCAAAACTGATAGAGACATACCCCAAGCGACTTACAGCTGTAATCGCAGCAAAAGGTGGCGCTACAAAGTATTAACTTAAGGGGGCTGAATAATTTTGCACGCCCAATTTTTCAGTTTTTGATTTGTTAAAAAAGTTTGAAATATCCAATAAATGTCGTTCCACTTCATGATTGTCCCACTTGTTGTTGATTCTTCACAAAAAAATACAGTTTTATATCTTTATGTTTGAAGCCTGAAATGTGGCAAAAGGTCGCAAAGTTCAAGGGGGCCGAATACTTTCGCAAGGCACTGTAGAATATAAACTAAACTCCTTGCCTGATGGTGAATGCCCCAGAACCATATTATCTAGATTATAAACCCAGATTGATAGACAGTATACAGTATAGTGCAGCTGTCATCCACATTCATTGATAACAGGAGTTCTCCAGCTCAGTCAAACGATCTACATGAATCATCATACCTTATCATAGGATACCATACATGAACAGGACCAAGCTATGAAGGAAAGAGAGAGAGGGGGCAGAGGGAGAGAGAGAGGACAGGGGAAGAGGGAGAGAATGGAGGGAGAGAAAGAGAGGACGGGAAGAGGGAGAGAATGGAGGGAGAGAGGGAGAGGACAGGGAAGATAGGAGGGCAGAGGGAGAGAGAGAGGACAGGGGAAGAGGGAGAGAATGGAGGGAGAGAGAGAGAGGACAGGGAAGAGAGGAGGGCAGAGGGAGAGAGAGAGGACAGGGGAAGAGGGAGAGAATGGGGGGAGAGAGAGAGAGGACAGGGAAGATAGGAGGGCAGAGGGAGAGAGAGAGGACAGGGGAAGAGGGAGAGAATGGAGGGAGAGAAAGAGAGGACAGGGGAAGAGTGAGAAGGAGAAGGAGGGGTAAAGAGGGAGATATAGAGAGAGATAGAGAGAAAGAGAGAGGACAGAGGGAGAGAGAGAAAGAGAGGACAGGGGAAGAGGGAGAACGAGAAGGAGGGGGAGAGAGGGAGATATAGAGAGAGATGGAGAGAGAAAGAGAGAGGATATTTGAATGATAGCTAAAAGCCAGTCTTCTTCCAGGTTCAAAGAAATCTTCTAAATCATCTTCCAATATAATCTACCTTTCTTTTCTCCCGTTCTCATTTGTCTTCCAGCAGCCAATCTCCTGCTGTGTGAGGAATACACATAATATAAAGATGCCTTTAGACTGAAAGAAGACGGAAAGCAGACTGTGTTGTGATGGATAATTGCCTGAACCTGCTCTACACAGATGCGGCTGCTATGAAGAGAACATACAACTTTGTTCTAAATGCCACCCTATTCCCTATTTAGTGCCCTACTTTTGACCAGGAACCATAGGGCTCTGGGCAAAAGTAGTGCACTATATAGGGAATAGGGTGCCAATTGGGGCATATAACAATCTCCTGCTCATTTCAGATGGAAGCAATATGACCTCGTCTTTTACTTCTCCAGTTTCTTATCTGAACTTCTTATCCACTGTGACACAAAACAGGCTCTTGTACTCACTCAGAACACACACACACACACACACGTGCATGCACACACAATCAAAACACAGACACACACATCTATAAAAATACACACTGACTATGTTGTCATCTTATTTAAAGCCAGCTTGACGAGCTCGAGAGCTTTACATCACTAAAAACTACAGGCCTGCTTACAGAGGTAGAGTTGTGTGCGTGTGGCTCTGTCCGTGCGTAGCGGCAGGGAAAGGCTTCAACTCTGACAGCCGAAGCAGGTAAAACTGTTTCCTTGGCAACACCATGGAGACACCTGGAGCATCACCATGGAGACAGTTACTAAGGCTTGATGAGGAGCATTTGCTGCGCTATCAAGCCTATTCTTTACTCCTTGACGTGTGTGTGTGTGTGTGTGTGTGTGTGTGTGTGTGTGTGTGTGTGTGTGTGTGTGTGTGTGTGTGTGTGTGTGTGTGTGTGTGTGTGTGTGTGTGTGTGTGTGTGTGTGTGTGTGTGTGTGTGTGTGTGTGTGTGTGTGTGTGTGTGTGTGTGTGTGTGTGTGTGTGTGTGTGTGTGTGTGTGTGTGTCTAATTGAATTAACATGCCTGTCGAAGGATGGATTTCAATCAGCAATGTTTAACTCAATGGTATTTTCATTATGGTAAATCTATGTAGACATAAAGGTTTATTAGGTTTCCTGTTGTTTCTGTCTCTGTCTTCCTTTGACTTGGACCCTGTCCAGTCCACTCCAACACTCAGACATAATTTACAATTGAAGCATTTGTGTTTATTGAGTCCGCCAGAACAGAGGCAGTAGGAATGATATGGCATGTTCTCTAGATAAGTGTGTGAATTGAACCATTTTCCTGTCCTGCTAAAGCTTCTTAGGGCTAGGCGTCCCGCCAGCTAAGCATTCAAAATGTTACTAGTACTTTTGGGTGTCAGGGAACATGTATGGAGTAAAAAATATTCCTATTCATGAAAATCACAAATGAAATATATTGAGACACAGCTTAGCCTTTTGTTAATCACCCAGTCATCTCAGATTTTCAAAATATGCTTTACAGCCAAAGCTAGACAAGCATTTGTGTAAGTTTACCGATAGCCTAGCATAGCATTATGCCTTGCTAGCAGCAGGCAACCTTGTCACAAATCAGAAAAGCAATCAAATTAAATCGTTTACCTTTGATGAACTTTGGATGTTTTCACTCACGAAACTCCCAGGTAGATAGCCAAAGTTAATTTTTTCCCAAAATATTATTTTTGGAGGCGAAATAGCTCCGTTTGTTCTTCACGTTTAGCTGAGAAATCGCCCGGAAATTGCAGTCACGAAAACAGCAAAAAAATATTCAAAATTAGCTCCATAATATCGACAGAAACATGGCAAACGTTGTTTATAATCAATCCTCAAGGTGTTTTTCAAATATCTATTCGATAATATATCCGTCGGGACAATTCGTTTTTCAGTAGGACCGATTGGAGTAATGGCGAGAGTCACCCTGGGAGCCATCAGGTGACCACTTACGCAATGTAGCCGTCTATGGCTATTCTTCAACATAAATGCGTAAAATCACATCACAGTGCTGTAGACACCTTGGGGAATACGTAGAAAGCGTAAGCTGGTTGATAGCACAATTACAGCTCAATAGGGACTCATTGGAACGCTGCGCTTTCAAAATATGGGGCACTTCCGGATTGGATTTTTCTCAGGCTTTCGCCTGCAACATCAGTTCTGTTATACTCACAGACAATATCTTTACAGTTTTGGAAATGTTAGTGTTTTCTATCCACAGCTGTCAATTATATGCATATTCTAGCATCTTGTCCTGACAAAATATCCCGTTAAAAATGGGAACATTTTTTTCCAAAAAATGAAAATACTGCCCCTAGAGTAGCAGACAGGATCAGACAAGGGGGGACCAGACAGGATCAGACAAGCCCAGACTGGGTCAGACAGGATCAGACAGGACCAAAGATGGCTCGTGGGTAAGCAGCCAGTTAGCAAATAACTCATAATGAATGTCATATTTGATCTTGGCTTGCCTGAGGGTGATATAGAATAGGAATGTTTCCCAGATTGTGTTAAAGTCCATCAGATTTGATTTAATTTGAAGGAGAATCTCTCCAAGGGGGGCAGGTTAGACAGTAAATTAAGGCAGTGTAGGCAGGTTAGACAGTAAATTAAGGCAGTGTAGGCAGGTCAGACAGTAAATTAAGCCAGTGTATGGTTTAAACATTGGATCTGCTTTTCCAGTTTAACAGTATGTGTTTTTTTGCAGATGAAGGAAAACAGTAGGAACTGTTTTTTGTCCTTGGGGATAGAAGAAACACAGGGGTCGTCATCATCAAAGTACATATGCAGAGTGATACGGATGCAGGAAGGGTAATATGGAGGATGACAGAGAATGCTCAGAACTTCTTTCCAGTAATTCTCAATAATGGGACAAAACCAGTACCTCATGGAGATGAGTGTTGGGGAGGTCTGTTTGGCAGAATTGACACAGAGGTGAGTCAACAAGACCCATCAGTGACTGAGTTCTATTGGTATAGTCGAATTTATGTCAAATTTTGTACTGGATAACATTTATTTTGATATTACGCAAGATGCTGTGAGGGCTGGTAAATACTTTGTTCTGAGCTTCCCTATTAAGGGAGATGTCCAAATCTTTGGTCCATTTCTCTAGGGTTTCTCTATCCGTTTTAATATTTCTTGAACTGCAGTTGTCTAAGAAAAATTGGCTTAGCTCTGAGATGTTGTTCCGTTGGGTAGAGTTGCAATTTAGATCTAAGTAACTGTTTAATCTGTAGGTATTGAAAGCTTGAGGAGCTATTCAGATGAAACCTATCCTGTAACTCCTTAAAATAAATTAACTGTCCTTTAACAAATAACTGATAGATGCATGTAATGCCTTTATTCTTCCATAGAGTAAACTCTAACCATTTCCCTGCAATTAGAAAATCATGATTGGACCAAATAGGAGAGTGTAACACTCGTCTGAAGAAGAGGACCAAAGCACAGATTGGTACGTGTTCATGATAATTCATTCAAACTGAACACTGACAAAATAACAAACTGTCACAAAACAGTTCTGTCTGGTGCAGACACAAAACATCTACCCACAAACCAGTTCTGTCTGGTGCAGACACAAAACATCTACCCACAAACCAGTTCTGTCTGGTGCAGACAAAAAACATCTACCCACAAACCAGTTCTGTCTGGTGCAGACACAAAACATCTACCCACAAACCAGTTCTGTCTGGTGCAGACACAAAACATCTACCCCTAAACCAGTTCTGTCTGGTGCAGACACAAAACATCTACCCCTAAACCAGTTCTGTCTGGTGCATACACAAAACAACTACCCACAAACCAGTTCTGTCTGGTGCAGACACAAAACATCTACCCACAAACCAGCTCTGTCTGGTGCAGACACAAAACAGTTCTGTCTGGTGCAAACACAAAACATTTGTCTGGTGCAAACACAAAACAGTTCTGTCTGGTGCAGGCACAAACCAGTTCTGTCTGGTGCAGGCACAAACCAGTTCTGTCTGGTGCAGGCACAAACCAGTTCTGTCTGGTGCAGACACAAACCAGTTCTGTCTGGTGCAGACACAAAACATCTACCCACAAACCAGTTCTGTCTGGTGCAGACACAAAACATCTACCCACAAAACAGTTCTGTCTGGTGCAGACATAAAACATCTACCCACAAACCAGTTCTGTCTGGTGCAGACACAAAACATCTACCCCCAAACCAGTTCTGTCTGGTGCAGACACAAAACATCTACCCCTAAACCAGTTCTGTCTGGTGCAGACACAAAACATCTACCCCTAAACCAGTTCTGTCTGGTGCATACACAAAACAACTACCCACAAAACAGTTCTGTCTGGTGCAGGCACAAACCAGTTCTGTCTGGTGCAGGCACAAACCAGTTCTGTCTGGTGCAGGCACAAACCAGTTCTGTCTGGTGCAGGCACAAACCAGTTCTGTCTGGTGCAGGCACAAACCAGTTCTGTCTGGTGCAGGCACAAACCAGTTCTGTCTGGTGCAGGCACAAACCAGTTCTGTCTGGTGCAGGCACAAACCAGTTCTGTCTGGTGCAGGCACAAACCATTTCTGTCTGGTGCAGGCACAAACCATTTCTGTCTGGTGCAGGCACAAACCAGTTCTGTCTGGTGCAGGCACAAACCAGTTCTGTCTGGTGCAGGCACAAACCAGTTCTGTCTGGTGCAGGCACAAACCAGTTCTGTCTGGTGCAGGCACAAACCAATTCTGTCTGGTGCAGGCACAAACCAGTTCTGTCTGGTGCAGGCACAAACCAGTTCTGTCTGGTGCAGGCACAAACCAGTTCTGTCTGGTGCAGGCACAAACCAGTTCTGTCTGGTGCAGGCACAAACCAGTTCTGTCTGGTGCAGGCACAAACCAGTTCTGTCTGGTGCAGGCACAAACCAGTTCTGTCTGGTGCAGACACAAAACATCTACCCACAAACCAGTTCTGTCTGGTGCAGACACAAAACAACTACCCACAAACCAGCTCTGTGAGGTGCAGACACAAAACAGTTCTGTCTGGTGCAGACACAAAACAGTTCTGTCTGGTGCAGACACAAAACAGTTCTGTCTGGTGCAGACACAAAACAGTTCTGTCTGGTGCAGACACAAAACAGTTCTGTCTGGTGCAGACACAAACCAGTTCTGTCTGGTGCAGGCACAAAACAGTTCTGTCTGGTGCAGACACAAAACAGTTCTGTCTGTTGCAGGCACAAACCAGTTCTGTCTGGTGCAGGCACAAACCAGTTATGTCTGGTGCAGGCACAAACCAGTTCTGTCTGGTGCAGGCACAAACCAGTTCTGTCTGGTGCAGGCACAAACCAGTTCTGTCTGGTGCAGACACAAAACATCTACCCACAAACCAGTTCTGTCTGGTGCAGACACAAAACAACTACCCACAAACCAGCTCTGTGAGGTGCAGGCACAAACCAGTTCTGTCTGGTGCAGGCACAAACCAGTTCTGTCTGGTGCAGGCACAAACCAGTTCTGTCTGGTGCAGGCACAAACCAATTCTGTCTGGTGCAGGCACAAACCAATTCTGTCTGGTGCAGGCACAAACCAATTCTGTCTGGTGCAGGCACAAACCAGTTCTGTCTGGTGCAGGCACAAACCAGTTCTGTCTGGTGCAGGCACAAACCAGTTCTGTCTGGTGCAGGCACAAACCAGTTCTGTCTGGTGCAGGCACAAACCAGTTCTGTCTGGTGCAGGCACAAACCAGTTCTGTCTGGTGCAGACACAAAACATCTACCCACAAACCAGTTCTGTCTGGTGCAGACACAAAACAACTACCCACAAACCAGCTCTGTGAGGTGCAGACACAAAACAGTTCTGTCTGGTGCAGACACAAAACAGTTCTGTCTGGTGCAGACACAAAACAGTTCTGTCTGGTGCAGACACAAAACAGTTCTGTCTGGTGCAGACACAAAACAGTTATGTCTGGTGCAGACACAAAAGAGTTATGTCTGGTGCAGACACAAAACAGTTCTGTCTGGTGCAGACACAAACCAGTTCTGTCTGGTGCAGACACAAAACAGTTCTGTCTGGTACAGACACAAAACAGTTCTGTCTGTTGCAGGCACAAACCAGTTCTGTCTGGTGCAGGCACAAACCAGTTCTGTCTGGTGCAGACACAAAACATCTACCCACAAACCAGTTCTGTCTGGTGCAGACACAAAACAACTACCCACAAACCAGCTCTGTGAGGTGCAGACACAAAACAGTTATGTCTGGTGCAGACACAAAAGAGTTATGTCTGGTGCAGACACAAAACAGTTCTGTCTGGTGCAGACACAAACCAGTTCTGTCTGGTGCAGACACAACCCAGTTCTGTCTGGTGCAGACACAAACCAGTTCTGTCTGGTGCAGGCACAAACCAGTTCTGTCTGGTGCAGGCACAAACCAGTTCTGTCTGGTGCAGACACAAAACAACTACCCACAAACCAGCTCTGTGAGGTGCAGACACAAAACAGTACTGTCTGGTGCAGACACAAACTCCTGATTATTTTTGTGCTTGATGAGACTTAGGGCATAAATTCCAAGTATTAACTGTCAATTATTTTTTGTGTTTGATGAGACTTAGGGCATAAATTCCAAGTATAAAACGCTGATTGTTGTGATAGAGTTAAGGGTTTGACTGTTTTTCTGATAAGGGTTTGTAATTGTTCTATGTATTTTGTAATTGTTCTATGTATCATGTCTTCTGTGTGGTTTAATAACTGGATGGTTGGATGATAAATCAGGAGTTGGTTAGAGATAATATAAAGCCTGTGTATTTGAATTAGCGGAGTGGACTTTTGGATCAGATGCTCAAAGGGTTTACTGTGGGGGATAAACACCACTGCTGTATTAGGGAATACACCTGCCCGTGTGTTACTGACCCACGCTATTTTAAAAAGAAATTGTTTTGAAGTAACAGTTTCTCCCTTGGAAGGAGGAGATTATCACATAGATGCCAGGATTGTTGTGGAGGTTCCACAAGTTTATACCAGTTATAATCATCTTGAACCCTTTACTATTTCCTGCTTTCTCCATAGAGGATGATTATTTTACATCACCCATACATTGCATGGTGTTTAATTATAATTGACTTATCACCATGCTTTAAATAAACGTATGTGAGTTAAGGGATAGACTATACACATATTGGGTTATTTTTCATTAATTTTTCTGTATTCACATTACACGTAGAACCTAATTTTAAAATATATATATATATATATTGTTTTGAGATATGGCAGACAGGAGCTCAGGGTTACCTGAGGGGCCCTTCGCTATGAAACCCGCCACCCCTCTACTCTCTGAGATATGGCAGACAGGAGCTCAGGGTTACCTGAGGGGCCAGTCGCTATGAAACCCGCCACCCCTCTACTCTCTGAGATATGGCAGACAGGAGCTCAGGGTTACCTGAGGGGCCAGTCGCTATGAAACCCGCCACCCCTCTACTCTCTGAGATATGGCAGACAGGAGCTCAGGGTTACCTGAGGGGCCAGTCGCTATGAATCCCGCCACCCCTCTACTCTCTGAGATATGGCAGACAGGAGCTCAGAGTTACCTGAGGGGCCAGTCGCTATGAATCCCGCCACCCCTCTACTCTCTGAGATATGGCAGACAGGAGCTCAGGGTTACCTGAGGGGCCAGTCGCTATGAAACCCGCCACCCCTCTACTCTCTGAGATATGGCAGACAGGAGCTCAGGGTTACCTGAGGGGCCAGTCGCTATGAATCCCGCCACCCCTCTACTCTCTGAGATATGGCAGACAGGAGCTCAGAGTTACCTGAGGGGCCAGTCGCTATGAATCCCGCCACCCCTCTACTCTCTGAGATATGGCAGACAGGAGCTCAGGGTTACCTGAGGGGCCAGTTGCTATGAAACCCGCCACCCCTCTACTCTCTGAGATATGGCAGACAGGAGCTCAGGGTTACCTGAGGGGCCAGTCGCTATGAAACCCGCCACCCCTCTACTCTCTGAGATATGGCAGACAGGAGCTCAGGGTTACCTGAGGGGCCAGTCGCTATGAAACCCGCCACCCCTCTACTCTCTGAGATATGGCAGACAGGAGCTCAGGGTTACCTGAGGGGCCAGTCGCTATGAAACCCGCCACCCCTCTACTCTCTGAGATATGGCAGACAGGAGCTCAGGGTTACCTGAGGGGCCAGTCGCTATGAAACCCGCCACCCCTCTACTCTCTGAGATATGGCAGACAGGAGCTCAGGGTTTTCAAGAAATGTCCTGATTGGACCAAAGAAGCCTCTGAATATAGATGGCCTAAGGATGGGTCGTTTAATACAACCAAGTATTAACCAGTACAGAATATCATGAAAAGAAGCCTCTGAATATAGATGGCCTAAGGATGGGTCGTTTAATACAACCAGGTATTAACATGTACAGAATATCGTGAAAAGAAGACAAGAAAATAAGACCAAGGAAAATAAAAACTCCACCCTATTTTCTGTGACTGCTTTGTCGATGTTAAAAACGGAGGGTAACCTATTCCGGACTCAACAGAAAGCTACCTAAATGAAAAAGGAATTGACAAAGATTAAAGACCCTGGCTCTCTCAAGATGTATGGAATGATGCCAGGACACAATCAACAACCCTAGAGTCACCACGGCGAAGGACCTCATGGCAGCTCAAGAAAACAAGGTGCAGAGAGAAATGGATAAAGCTGTTGACAAATTCAGACGACATTGCGATGATGAAGACAGAAACAAAAGGATAAGTGGAAGCAACATAACGGAAGAGAAGAGGAGATAAGACGAGAGGAAGCAGAAAGTGAAGAAAGAGCAAGAAGTGAACAATAAATAAGACAGTGGGAAGAAAAGAAGAGAGAGGAGAGAATGTGAACAAAAAAGAACACAAAAGTGGAGCTCAAATTGAAGAAGAAGGCGAGTTTCCCGATAGTCTGAAGGACTTTCATGCACCTTCTGCCGGTTCACAGAGTATGCAGCAACAGCTGGATCGCTCACGGGCAGAACTAAGACGATTATCATACATGGTGCAAAGTGAGGCAGCGATATTACAGGGTGGATTTAAAAACATAGAACAAGAACATCAAAGAGACTGGAGATGAAACGGACTGAATGGATGAAGACACAACCAGGTGAAGATGACTGTCCCGTGGGAACTTACCCTCTGGTGATAACCTCTGGTACAGGACAACTGTACTATGATTACAAACCATGGAGTTTTGGGCACTTGGATACCGCAGCAAAACAATTGCCCCGCCGATCTAAAAGAGCAGACAGGTGGATTCCTACCTTTGAGACTGTTATAGCTTCACACCATCAGCTGTGCCTGGGTGATCTCATAGCTCTTATGGCTAAGGTGTTGACCCCAGGACAGTGTTTTAGTTTTAGTTTAGTTTAGTTTATTTTATTTTTACAGGGACAGTGCACATTAATCAACGTTTCAGTAAAAGTGACGGTTTTAGCCAGCCGGCTAATTTTCAACCGCAGTCCCTGGGCAGGTTATTAAAAACAATTACAATATAGACAATAGCACCATAGACATAGCAACATAGCAACATAGGACAAGCAAGACATAGCATACAGACAGAGCAACATAGAACAAAAAGCAGCAAGACACCAACTACAGCTGACTCAAGGCCAAGTGGAACTGCCGTTTACCCATTTCAGACAAGCACTCTACCAACAGTTGAGGGAAATGTTTCCCACCACCAGAGATGTTGCAAGACTGGGTGAACTTCTCTTCACTGAAGATGATGATATCCTCGACTGGATGGATAAGATGAAGACAGAATGGCAAGTGGAAACCACTGAGAGATTTGGGTCCACTGGGTCCGTGATAAACTGATGAATGTCGTGGGATGGTACAGATTTCAAGGACCTACTAAAGAGGACCACATTAGTCATCACTGCAGAGCCTGGAAGAAGATAAAGACTGAGGAAAGAGCAAGGAAGGCTGGACTTGACACACTGCTCAAGGCCCATCTGGTCCAACTGGACAAAGGAAAAACCAACAATCTAATGGTGGCTGAAACCCCAGCTGCCCTGCAGCAGCAGCCTCCTCCACAACCTGCTCCGCAGTTTCATCAATCACCTGCGACTCAGTTCCCTCCTCATTCATATTGGAACCCATAACCATTGAGAAACCTGCCACTCTGAAGTTACAACACCCTACTACTGTTTACGTCTAACATGCTGTGATGTTACTCTCTTTGTTGATGGCTCTGCCTTTATAGGTTAAGGACACTGGAAGAAAATATGCAGGGTTTGGTATAGTTTCAACAGATAGGACAGTATTGATTGAACAGCCTTTGCCAGAACATTGCTCAGCACAACAAGCTGAGCTCCTGGCCCTTACTGAAGCATGTAAATTAGGTAATGGTATGAAGGTTAACATTTATTCTGACTCTGCATAAGCCATTGGCGTTTGCCTGTCTTGGATAGGGGTTTGGAAAGGTAGGGACTTTGTTAACGCGTCTGGTACCCCTATTAAGCACTGTTTACAGATAGAAGCCCTGCTTGAAGCTAAGTTGCTTCTTGCCAAGTTGGCTATTCTTAAGGTCCGTGCCCACACAGGTAACACTGCCAGCGTTAGTTTGGGTAATGCAGCTGCTGATGCTGCTGCTAAGAATGCTGCTTCCCGCTGGCATACTCATGCTGTTATGCTTGCCTCCCTGTGTACGTCTGAAATCACTGATCTGGACCAACACCAGTCTACTGACGCACTTAATCACCCCTTATGGGAATCTAGGGGCTGCTCCAGAGGCCCTGATGGCCTGTGGAGGCAATAACTCTCTGGCAAACCAGTTCTGCCTCTACCTGTTGTCTCCTCTGTGTGTCTCCTGGTCCACAAGGTGGGTCACATGCCGAGCGGGGAGATGGTAAGACTAATATCTGACACCAAGTTTGGTCCATATCTAATTGAAATTTGCAAAACAAACAAGTATAAATGTACTACATGCATGCAAAACAACATTGGTAAGAGTACCCCCTTAAAATCAGCTAACTTTCCAGCGCCGGCCAGCCCGTTCATCCATTGAGCTATGGATTTCATAGACATGGCTGAACGAAAGGAAAGAATGAGATATTGCCTTGTAATAATTGACCGTTTTACCAGGTGGGTCGAAGCAATTCCAACCGTGCACTGTGAAGCTAAAATGGTAGCAAAACTCCTGGTAAGGGGTCTCATCCCTTTAATTATAAACATTGCGCAATAGTGTAAACCGCGGAACAGGGCTTTAGCCCACATGAGCTCTTAACTGGCAATCCAATTAACGTTCCTTTACACAGACCACTGACCTGACTGCACTGGATGATGATTTGAGCAAATATATGAAGGAACTAACTCATGCTGTTATGTATTTGTGTTCCCAATACAGGAAAGCCCAGGAAGTTCCAGGACAGGGTGAACCAGACAGCCTACCTGTTGACGTTGGAGAATGGATCAAGCAGAATGTCCACAAAAGGAAGTGGAAGCACCCTAGATGGATGGGGTCCTACCAGGTCATCGCAGAATCACCTACAGCGGTGAAGGTCTAGGAGCATCAGTGGTGGCACCACCTATCGCACTACCAGAAGACCGCACAACCACCATAACAGATAAGAGTGTATACCAAGACCGTTATTTCTATCCTCAGTCTCCTGAGGATTGCTTACAGTCTAAATCACATTTTATGGATGATTCTTATAATCACTATGCTTGAGTTACTTTGCATTTGTTGAGGCCTGGTGGCCTCAAAGGAGGGAATGACGGGGTTAAACAAAGGCCTCATACCTTTTAAAGGGTTAATAAATTGTGTTATGATAAACTGTAGGGTCTCCTCTTAGGAGACTTCTGTGTGTGTGTGTTAACACCTGTTTTGAGTGTTGTGCCCTTCAGACAATATCAGAAGGCGGAAACCACCTACGTTCATACTCCTCCTGTCTGGGCCCCACCATGGCTGTCTGAGGCTCTGAGAACACAAGGCCACTGCAGGCCTGATGGAAACCACCTACGCTCATACTCCTCCTGTCTGGGCCCCACCATGGCTGTCTGAGGCTCTGAGAACACAAGGCCACTGCAGGCCTGATGGAAACCCCCTACGCTCATACTCCTCCTGTCTGGGCCCCACCATGGCTGTCTGAGGCTCTGAGAACACAAGGCCACTGCAGGCCTGATGGAAACCACCTACGCTCATACTCCTCCTGTCTGGGCCCCACCATGGCTGTCTGAGGCTCTGAGAACACAAGGCCACTGCAGGCCTGATGGAAACCACCTACGCTCATACTCCTCCTGTCTGGGCCCCACCATGGCTGTCTGAGGCTCTGAGAACACAAGGCCACTGCAGACCTGATGGAAACCACCTACGCTCATACTCCTCCTGTCTGGGCCCCACCATGGCTGTCTGAGGCTCTGAGAACACAAGGCCACTGCAGGCCTGATGGAAACCACCTACGCTCATACTCCTCCTGTCTGGGCCCCACCATGGCTGTCTGAGGCTCTGAGAACACAAGGCCACTGCAGGCCTGATGGAAACCACCTACGCTCATACTCCTCCTGTCTGGGCCCCACCATGGCTGTCTGAGGCTCTGAGAACACAAGGCCACTGCAGGCCTGATGGAAACCACCTACGCTCATACTCCTCCTGTCTGGGCCCCACCATGGCTGTCTGAGGCTCTGAGAACACAAGGCCACTGCAGGCCTGATGGAAACCACCTACGTTCATACTCCTCCTGTCTGGGCCCCACCATGGCTGTCTGAGGCTCTGAGAATACAAGGCCACTGCAGGCCTGATGGAAACCACCTACGTTCATACTCCTCCTGTCTGGGCCCCACCATGGCTGTCTGAGGCTCTGAGAACACAAGGCCACTGCAGGCCTGATGGAAACCACCTACGCTCATACTCCTCCTGTCTGGGCCCCACCATGGCTGTCTGAGGCTCTGAGAACACAAGGCCACTGCAGGCCTGATGGAAACCACCTACGCTCATACTCCTCCTGTCTGGGCCCCACCATGGCTGTCTGAGGCTCTGAGAACACAAGGCCACTGCAGGCCTGATGGAAACCACCTACGCTCATACTCCTCCTGTCTGGGCCCCACCATGGCTGTCTGAGGCTCTGAGAACACAAGGCCACTGCAGACCTGATGGAAACCACCTACGCTCATACTCCTCCTGTCTGGGCCCCACCATGGCTGTCTGAGGCTCTGAGAACACAAGGCCACTGCAGGCCTGATGGAAACCACCTACGCTCATACTCCTCCTGTCTGGGCCCCACCATGGCTGTCTGAGGCTCTGAGAACACAAGGCCACTGCAGGCCTGATGGAAACCACCTACGCTCATACTCCTCCTGTCTGGGCCCCACCATGGCTGTCTGAGGCTCTGAGAACACAAGGCCACTGCAGGCCTGATGGAAACCACCTACGCTCATACTCCTCCTGTCTGGGCCCCACCATGGCTGTCTGAGGCTCTGAGAACACAAGGCCACTGCAGACCTGATGGAAACCACCTACGCTCATACTCCTCCTGTCTGGGCCCCACCATGGCTGTCTGAGGCTCTGAGAACACAAGGCCACTGCAGGCCTGATGGAAACCACCTACGCTCATACTCCTCCTGTCTGGGCCCCACCATGGCTGTCTGAGGCTCTGAGAACACAAGGCCACTGCAGGCCTGATGGAAACCACCTACGCTCATACTCCTCCTGTCTGGGCCCCACCATGGCTGTCTGAGGCTCTGAGAACACAAGGCCACTGCAGACCTGATGGAAACCACCTACGCTCATACTCCTCCTGTCTGGGCCCCACCATGGCTGTCTGAGGCTCTGAGAACACAAGGCCACTGCAGGCCTGATGGAAACCACCTACGCTCATACTCCTCCTGTCTGGGCCCCACCATGGCTGTCTGAGGCTCTGAGAACACAAGGCCACTGCAGACCTGATGGAAACCACCTACGCTCATACTCCTCCTGTCTGGGCCCCACCATGGCTGTCTGAGGCTCTGAGAACACAAGGCCACTGCAGGCCTGATGGAAACCACCTACGCTCATACTCCTCCTGTCTGGGCCCCACCATGGCTGTCTGAGGCTCTGAGAACACAAGGCCACTGCAGACCTGATGGAAACCACCTACGCTCATACTCCTCCTGTCTGGGCCCCACCATGGCTGTCTGAGGCTCTGAGAACACAAGGCCACTGCAGGCCTGATGGAAACCACCTACGCTCATACTCCTCCTGTCTGGGCCCCACCATGGCTGTCTGAGGCTCTGAGAACACAAGGCCACTGCAGGCCTGATGGAAACCACCTACGCTCATACTCCTCCTGTCTGGGCCCCACCATGGCTGTCTGAGGCTCTGAGAACACAAGGCCACTGCAGACCTGATGGAAACCACCTACGCTCATACTCCTCCTGTCTGGGCCCCACCATGGCTGTCTGAGGCTCTGAGAACACAAGGCCACTGCAGGCCTGATGGAAACCACCTACGCTCATACTCCTCCTGTCTGGGCCCCACCATGGCTGTCTGAGGCTCTGAGAACACAAGGCCACTGCAGACCTGATGGAAACCACCTACGCTCATACTCCTCCTGTCTGGGCCCACCATGGCTGTCTGAGGCTCTGAGAACACAAGGCCACTGCAGGCCTGATGGAAACCACCTACGCTCATACTCCTCCTGTCTGGGCCCCACCATGGCTGTCTGAGGCTCTGAGAACACAAGGCCACTGCAGGCCTGATGGAAACCACCTACGCTCATACTCCTCCTGTCTGGGCCCCACCATGGCTGTCTGAGGCTCTGAGAACACAAGGCCACTGCAGGCCTGATGGAAACCACCTACGTTCATACTCCTCCTGTCTGGGCCCCACCATGGCTGTCTGAGGCTCTGAGAACACAAGGCCACTGCAGGCCTGATGGAAACCACCACGCTCATACTCCTCCTGTCTGGGCCCCACCATGGCTGTCTGAGGCTCTGAGAACACAAGGCCACTGCAGACCTGATGGAAACCACCTACGCTCATACTCCTCCTGTCTGGGCCCCACCATGGCTGTCTGAGGCTCTGAGAACACAAGGCCACTGCAGGCCTGATGGAAACCACCTACGCTCATACTCCTCCTGTCTGGGCCCCACCATGGCTGTCTGAGGCTCTGAGAACACAAGGCCACTGCAGGCCTGATGGAAACCACCTACGCTCATACTCCTCCTGTCTGGGCCCCACCATGGCTGTCTGAGGCTCTGAGAACACAAGGCCACTGCAGGCCTGATGGAAACCACCTACGCTCATACTCCTCCTGTCTGGGCCCCACCATGGCTGTCTGAGGCTCTGAGAACACAAGGCCACTGCAGGCCTGATGGAAACCACCTACGCTCATACTCCTCCTGTCTGGGCCCCACCATGGCTGTCTGAGGCTCTGAGAACACAAGGCCACTGCAGGCCTGATGGAAACCACCTACGCTCATACTCCTCCTGTCTGGGCCCCACCATGGCTGTCTGAGGCTCTGAGAACACAAGGCCACTGCAGGCCTGATGGAAACCACCTACGCTCATACTCCTCCTGTCTGGGCCCCACCATGGCTGTCTGAGGCTCTGAGAACACAAGGCCACTGCAGGCCTGATGGAAACCACCTACGTTCATACTCCTCCTGTCTGGGCCCCACCATGGCTGTCTGAGGCTCTGAGAACACAAGGCCACTGCAGGCCTGATGGAAACCACCTACGCTCATACTCCTCCTGTCTGGGCCCCCCACCATGGCTGTCTGAGGCTCTGAGAACACAAGGCCACTGCAGGCCTGATGGAAACCACCTACGTTCATACTCCTCCTGTCTGGGCCCCACCATGGCTGTCTGAGGCTCTGAGAACACAAGGCCACTGCAGACCTGATGGAAACCACCTACGCTCATACTCCTCCTGTCTGGGCCCCACCATGGCTGTCTGAGGCTCTGAGAACACAAGGCCACTGCAGGCCTGATGGAAACCACCTACGCTCATACTCCTCCTGTCTGGGCCCCACCATGGCTGTCTGAGGCTCTGAGAACACAAGGCCACTGCAGGCCTGATGGAAACCACCTACGCTCATACTCCTCCTGTCTGGGCCCCACCATGGCTGTCTGAGGCTCTGAGAACACAAGGCCACTGCAGGCCTGATGGAAACCACCTACGTTCATACTCCTCCTGTCTGGGCCCCACCATGGCTGTCTGAGGCTCTGAGAACACAAGGCCACTGCAGGCCTGATGGAAACCACCTACGCTCATACTCCTCCTGTCTGGGCCCCACCATGGCTGTCTGAGGCTCTGAGAACACAAGGCCACTGCAGGCCTGATGGAAACCACCTACGCTCATACTCCTCCTGTCTGGGCCCCACCATGGCTGTCTGAGGCTCTGAGAACACAAGGCCACTGCAGGCCTGATGGAAACCACCTACGCTCATACTCCTCCTGTCTGGGCCCCACCATGGCTGTCTGAGGCTCTGAGAACACAAGGCCACTGCAGGCCTGATGGAAACCACCACGCTCATACTCCTCCTGTCTGGGCCCCACCATGGCTGTCTGAGGCTCTGAGAACACAAGGCCACTGCAGGCCTGATGGAAACCACCTACGTTCATACTCCTCCTGTCTGGGCCCCACCATGGCTGTCTGAGGCTCTGAGAACACAAGGCCACTGCAGGCCTGATGGAAACCACCTACGCTCATACTCCTCCTGTCTGGGCCCCACCATGGCTGTCTGAGGCTCTGAGAACACAAGGCCACTGCAGGCCTGATGGAAACCACCTACGCTCATACTCCTCCTGTCTGGGCCCCACCATGGCTGTCTGAGGCTCTGAGAACACAAGGCCACTGCAGGCCTGATGGAAACCACCTACGCTCATACTCCTCCTGTCTGGGCCCCACCATGGCTGTCTGAGGCTCTGAGAACACAAGGCCACTGCAGGCCTGATGGAAACCACCTACGCTCATACTCCTCCTGTCTGGGCCCCACCATGGCTGTCTGAGGCTCTGAGAACACAAGGCCACTGCAGACCTGATGGAAACCACCTACGCTCATACTCCTCCTGTCTGGGCCCCACCATGGCTGTCTGAGGCTCTGAGAACACAAGGCCACTGCAGGCCTGATGGAAACCGTCACCGTGTCACATTCTGACCTTAGTTCCTTTGTGATGTCTTTGTTTTAGTATGGTCAGGGCACGAGTTGGGTGGGCAGTCTATGTTCGTTTTTCTATGATTTGTAATTTCTATGTTTGGCCTGGTATGGTTCTCAATCAGAGGCAGCTGTCAATCATTGTCCCGGATTGAGAACCATACTTAGGCAGCCTGTTTTCACCCTTGAGTGGGGGTGATTATTTTCTGTTGTGTGTCTTCAGGGTAGCCTAGTGGTTAGAGCATTGGACTAGTAACCGGAAGGTTGCAAGTTCAAACCCCCGAGCTGACAAGGTACAAAACCACTGTTCCTAGGTTGTCATTGAAAATGTTGTTCTTGTTCTTAACTGACTTGCCTAGTTAAATAAAGATAAAATAAAAAAAGACAGGACTGTTGTTGCTTTGTTCTTTCACTTTGTTGTTTTGTATTTCAGTGTTCAGCTTGATTCATTAAATATTAACATCATGAACACTTACCACGATGCGCTTTGGTCCTCACCTTCTTCCATCAACAACGCCCGTTACACACCTGGCAGAAGATGCTTAGACTTATCTGTTGTGAAATGTCAATGGGGAGGCTATATAAGTTGTAGGATGTCTTAGACAGCTTGCAGAAGCTGGGGAGAGCTATCATATTCTGTACCAACTTCTGCCTACAATTGTATTACTAAAGGAGAATTTCTATACTTATGCTGTAGCAGAGAGAACAATCTATGACTTGGGTGGCTGGAGACTTTGACCACTTTTAGGGCCTTCCTTTTAGGGCCTTCCGAATGTCAGGGAATTTGGCTCCAGTGATGTACTGGGCCATACGCACTACCCTCTGCACTGCCTTGCGGTCGGATGCCGAGCAGTTTCCATGCCAAGCGATGATTCAACCGGTCAAAATGCTCTCAGTGATGCAGCTGTAGAAATTTTTCCGGATCTGAGGGCCCATGCCAAATCTTTTCCGCCTCCTGGGGGGGAAGAGGTGTTATCGTGCCCTCTTCACGACTCTGTTGGTGTGTATGGACCATGACTTTAGTGATGTGGACACTGAGGAACTTGAAGCTCTCTACCTGCTCAAACACATCCTGCCTCTTATGGAAACTCTAGAGGACATCATACTTTCTATCTATCTCTCTCACTACACACACACACACACACACACACACACACACACACACACACACACACACACACACACACACACACACACACACACACACACACACACACACACACACACACACACACACACACACACACACACACACACACACACACACACACCCATTTGAACACATACACAAAGAACGTTTAAAGGCTATATACGATTGCACTAATATCCTTGTATTGCTGATGCTAGTGGTGATATATACATTTCCTGTCATGTAATCAATAATGTTCTACTACTTGTCATGATGTTGGCCTGTGGGTAAGGTTTATGACCCCCCCATAAATACCTTTCTCCCCTCTCTTGACTCTACTGAAGGACTCTTGAATAACCTTTGTTGAACATAGAGAGTCTGGGAACATCAAACAAGTGGGGGGAAAGGAACCATATTTGGGTAACATAACTAGTTGAAAATATGAGTTGGTACTTAATGAATATGATGTCAGTTCGGTTGTCATCTGAGACATTATGAATGATGACAGGATGACAAACTGTATCTGGGAAAGTCTACACATTATAGTTATCAGATTCACATGGAATTGTTGTGCAATTTAAATGTTTGAATATGAAACTATTTGTGAAAAGATTCAATGTAATTTTAGCTTCCAAATGAGAGAATTGGGTTTTCATAAGGTTAGAGCTCTGCCCAATCAGTGGCCCGCCCCTGTGAAGAGACATGGGTTATAAACTATGAAATACACCCTTTTCTAAAGTTTATTTGGAAGATAACAGCTCTATAAACACTCTTTCGTGGTGCACCGACTTTCTAGTTAATTACATTTACATGATCCGCTCAATCAGGTAATATTAATTACAGAGAAAGGATTTGTCATATCACTTGATCCGGTATAACCAAAGACACGACATACTACAACTATTACTAACCCTAATACACAGCCACTCTCCTTCCTCTAACCCTATGTCGTGTCTTTACTATCATTAAATTAGAAGACTGTTATTTTATCAAATCCATCCTCTATGTGTAATTACTATTATGAGATTAAACTAATCATGTAAACGTAATTAACTAGGAAGTTGGGGCATCTGATCGATTAGTCATTCTCATTAATTTATTATTATTACCTTGTTAGTCTCGTTCCAAACGTTGTAACATTCTTGGTTATCTGAACGCGAACCCTAGCATAAATTATGAATCAGCAATATACAAATTTGCTTAATTATTTACTAACTAACTAACTAACTAACTAATCACAGAAATACATAACAAACAAACAGTAGATATTGGTTACTAACAATGATAGAAAAGTCCCTAGTGGGCTCAGCCGATATGACAGCTTGGTAGACTAAAGGAAAGGGGTGTGACTGAGAAAGAGCGGGAAAGACTAAATAAATTCATTTCACACAGTCTATAATTATATTAATTGAAATGCTAATCCTTTGCACATGCACGGCCGCTCATTCGAGAATAATTGCAATGTATATATATTTACGCCCGTATGTTGTTGTCTTCTTCTGAAATCCTCGATCGTCCTGAAGGATTCATCAGAGTCTCTGGTTAACTTTCATTGAAGTCAGAAAGTATTTTGTGGTTGTAGGTGGTTAGAATGGATACTGCAGAGTACCATTCAGAAATGTTCTCATAGAATAGTTGCTTCGGCGGTTGTGGGTATTCTCGTTCTAAGGTTATGTCATTTCTAGCTGCAAACTAGTAGCTCTAGAATTTTCTCTTTCTGTAGTGAATCGATAGTCTCAGAGTTTAACCATTTCCAGTCGTGTAGCCAATGCGCCACGTGGGATGGTTTTCTAGTCTTATGGTTTGCGTGGTCTTAACCATTAGAGATGTCCTCAATGCGCCACGTGGGATGGTTTTCTAGTCTTATGGTTTGCGTGGTCTTAACCATTAGAGATGTCCACATGGGATGGTTTTCTAGTCTTATGGTTTGCGTGGTCTTAACCATTATAGAATGTCCACGTGGGATGGTTTTCTAGTCTTATGGTTTGCGTGGTCTTAACCATTAGAGATGTCCTCAATGCGCCACGTGGGATGGTTTTCTAGTCTTATGGTTTGCGTGGTCTTAACCATTAGAGATGTCCACATGGGATGGTTTTCTAGTCTTATGGTTTGCGTGGTCTTAACCATTATATAATGTCCACGTGGGATGGTTTTCTAGTCTTATGGTTTGCGTGGTCTTAACCATTAGAGATGTCCACGTGGGATGGTTTTCTAGTCTTATGGTTTGCGTGGTCTCAACCATTATAGAATGTCCACGTGGGATGGTTTTCTAGTCTTATGGTTTGCGTGGTCTTAACCATTAGAGATGTCCACGTGGGATGGTTTTCTAGTCTTGTGGTTTGCGTGGTCTTAACCATTAGAGATGTCCACGTGGGATGGTTTTCTAGTCTTATGGTTTGCGTGGTCTTAACCATTAGAGATGTCCACGTGGGATGGTTTTCTAGTCTTGTGGTTTGCGTGGTCTTAACCATTAGAGATGTCCACGTGGGATGGTTTTCTAGTCTTATGGTTTGCGTGGTCTTAACCATTAGAGATGTCCACGTGGGATGGTTTTCTAGTCTTATGGTTTGCGTGGTCTTAACCATTAGAGATGTCCACGTGGGATGGTTTTCTAGTCTTGTGGTTTGTGTGGTCTTAACCATTAGAGATGTCCACGTGGGATGGTTTTCTAGTCTTATGGTTTGTGTGGTCTTAACCATTAGAGATGTCCACGTGGGATGGTTTTCTAGTCTTGTGGTTTGTGTGGTCTTAACCATTAGAGATGTCCGCGTGGGATGGTTTTCTAGTCTTATGGTTTGTGTGGTCTTAACCATTAGAGATGTCCACGTGGGATGGTTTTCTAGTCTTGTGGTTTGTGTGGTCTTAACCATTAGAGATGTCCACGTGGGATGGTTTTCTAGTCTTATGGTTTGCGTGGTCTTAACCATTAGAGATGTCCACGTGGGATGGTTTTCTAGTCTTATGGTTTGTGTGGTCTTAACCATTAGAGATGTCCACGTGGGATGGTTTTCTAGTCTTGTGGTTTGTGTGGTCTTAACCATTAGAGATGTCCGCGTGGGATGGTTTTCTAGTCTTATGGTTTGTGTGGTCTTAACCATTAGAGATGTCCACGTGGGATGGTTTTCTAGTCTTGTGGTTTGTGTGGTCTTAACCATTAGAGATGTCCACGTGGGATGGTTTTCTAGTCTTATGGTTTGCGTGGTCTTAACCATTAGAGATGTCCGGTTTACCGTGGGTCTCCTTGGCTTGAACTGTACATTTTGTCACGGGGGGTTTTATACATTTCAGAAAAAGGGCGGTTCCAGGACACCGACGTAATGTCTATGCTCACGTGGGTGTGGCCACTGACAAGTTCATCTTTATATGAAAATCCATACTCTCATTTAGAAGGTTAACATCACATTACATCTTTCACAAATAGTTTCATATTTAATCACACACGTTTCACAATATTGAGATGTAAACCTGACAGCTGGGAAATGCACAAGAGATACTGTTATGTGTGTTTCCTGTCCTTTATGAGATCACCAAATGAAACACACTCATCATAACTGTCCCCTAAGTGTCCACGGACCATTCCCAGATTCTCAGAAGTAGAAATATCGTTTAATTCTCACATTTTGGGTATTTAGGAGGTTGGCCGTCTTTCTTTGTTCTCTCTAGGCTCTCTACCTCAATACTGCATGGCAGTTTCTACCCGGTATTGATGTCCTGAGGTACTAAACCTGGTTTAGGAGAGAGAGTGAGAGAGGGGGGGGGGGCACGATCTACACCCAGAAAGGGCCACGTCATGACACCTAACACACAGCCACTCTCCTTCCTCTAACCCTAACACACAGCCACTCTCCTTCCTCTCTCCTCTAACCCTAACACACAGCCACTCTCCTTCCTCTCTCCTCTAACCCTAACACACAGCCACTCTCCTTCCTCTCTCCTCTAACCCTAACACACAGCCACTCTCCTTCCTCTCTCCTCTAACCCTAACACACAGCCACTCTCCTTCCTCTCTCCTCTAACCCTAACACACAGCCACTCTCCTTCCTCTCTCCTCTAACCCTAACACACAGCCACTCTCCTTCCTCTCTCCTCTAACCTTAACACACAGCCACTCTCCTTCCTCTCTCCTCTAACCCTAACACACAGCCACTCTCCCTCCTCTCTCCTCTAACCCTAACACACAGCCACTCTCCCTCCTCTCTCCTCTAACCCTAACACACAGCCACTCTCCATTCCTCTCTCCTCTAACCCTAACACACAGCCACTCTCCCTCCTCTCTCCTCTAACCCTAACACACAGCCACTCTCCTTCCTCTCTCCTCTAACCCTAACACACAGCCACTCTCCTTCCTCTCTCCTCTAACCCTAACACACAGCCACTCTCCCTCCTCTGTCCTCGCTCTTTTTCTCTGCATCATGTCTCTTTATATATCAACCTCGACTCAGTCTTCGTCCTTTCCTTTCCTCTCCCGTGTTTGTGTGTGTGTGTGTGTGTGTGTGTGTGTGTGTGTGTGTGTGTGTGTGTGTGTGTGTGTGTGTGTGTGTGTGTGTGTGTGTGTGTGTGTGTGTGTGTGTGTGTGTGTGGTTCCCAGAGGACTTCCTTGGCAGGAGATAGAGATGAGTGAACGACCCCCATCCTCCTCCTCATCCTCCTCCTTTTCCCTCCAACATGATGGAAAGATAGCGAGAGGAGAGGAGACTCGCGGTGTAGCAACACCTGGTCACGCCTCACAGCACTAGGCCTCTCTGGGACTGCTCTGATAGAAACTCCCCTGGGATTACACACACACACACACACACACACACACACACACACACACACACACACACACACACACACACACACACACACACACACACACACACACACACACACACACACACACACACACACAGTCTAACAAGGCCCTTTGTCTATGGCTTATATCTCCATCATCATCAATTCAGCTTTAACACGTTTCTTATACACACACATCTACAAAACACATCAACACAACACAACTCATCTGCACAACTCATCTACAGAAATGACACAATGCTATTAGAACCACAACTACACAGCATATCTACTCAACAACATCTACACAACAGTCACAATCACACATACAACATACATTATTTACAGTTGAAGTCGGAAGTTTACATAGACCTTAGCCATTTTTTTTCACAATTCCTGAGACTTAGGTCAGTTAGGATCAGCACTTTATTTTAAGAATGTGAAATGTCAGAATGATTGTAGAGAGAATGATTTATTTCAGCTTGTATTTCATTCATCACATTCCCAGTGGGTCAGAAGTTCACATACACTCAATTAGTATTTGGTAGCAATGCCTTTAAATTGTTTAACTAAGGTCAAATGATTCAGGTAGTGTTCAACAAGCTTCCCACAACAAATTGGGTGAATTGTGGCCCATTCCTCCTGACAGCTGGTGTAACTGAGTCAGGTTTGTAGGCCTCCTTGCTCGCACACGCTTTTTCAGTTCTGCCCACACATTTTCTATGGGATTGAGGTCAGGGCTTTGTGATGGCCACTCCAATACCTTGACTTTGTTGTCCTTAAGCCATTTTGTCACAACTTTGGAAGTATGCTTGGGGTCAATGTCCATTTGGAAGACCCCTTTGTGACCAAGCTTTAACTTCCTGACTGATATCCAAATGATGCCATCTATTTTGTGAAGTGCACCAGTCCCTCCTGCAGCAAAGCACCCCACAACATGATGCTGCCACCCCTGTGCTTCACGGTTGGGATGGTGTTCTTCAGCTTGCAAGCCTCCCCCTTTTCCTCCAAACATAACGATGGTCATTATGGCCAAACAGTTCTATTTTTGTTTCATCAGACCAGGGGACATTTCTCCAAAAAGTATGATCTTTGTCCCCATGTGCAGTTGCAAACCGTAGTCTGGCTTTTTTATGGCGGTTTTGGAGCAGTGGCTTGTTCCTTGCTGAGCGGCCTTTCAGGTTATGTCGATATAGGACTTGTTTTACTGTGGATATAAATACTTTTGTACCCGTTTCCTCCAGCATCTTCACAGGGGCCTTTGCTGTTGTTCTGGGATCGATTTGCACTTATCGCACCAAAGTACACTCATCTCTAGGATACAGAATGCGTCTCCTTCCTGAGTGGTATGACAGCTGCGTGGTCCCATGGTGTTTATTATTCTGTGCTATTGTTTGTACAGATGAACGTGGTACCTTCAGATGTTTGGAAATTTGCTCCCAAGGATGAACCAGACTTATTGAGGTCTACAATTTGGCTGATTTATTTTGATTTTCCCATGATGTCAAGCAAAGAGGCACTGAGTTTGAAGGTAGGCCTTGAAATACATCCACAGGTACACCTCCAATTGACTCAAATCATGACAATTAGCCGATCAGAAGCTTCTAAAGCCATGACATAATTTTCTGGTGTTTAATGGCACAGTCAACTGAGTGTATGTAAACTTCTGACCCACAGGAATTACTGGATACAGTGAATTATAAGTGAAATAATCTGTCTGTATTAAATTGTCATGCACAAAGTAGGTAGTGCGTACGGCCCAGTACATCACTGGGGCTAAGCTGCCTGCCATCCAGGACCTCTACACCAGGCGGTGTCAGAGGAAGGCCCTAAAAATTGTCAAAGACCACAGCCACCCCAGTCATAGACTGTTCTCTCCACTACCGCATGGCAAGTGGTACTAGAGTGCCAAGTCTAGGACAAAAAGGCTTCTCAACAGTTTTTACCACCCAAGCCATAAGACTCCTGAACAGGTAATCAAATGGCTACCCGGACTATTTGCATTGCGTGTGTCCCCCAACCTCTCTTTTACGCTGCTGCTATTCTCTGTTTATCATATATGCATAGTCACTTTAACTATACATTCATGTACATACTACCTCAGTTGGGCCGACCAACCAGTGCTCCCACATAGAGAATATGGATCCCTGTGGGTTGGTTCTATAGAGACTATGGATCCCTGTGGGTTGGTCCTATAGAGACTATGGATCCCTTTGGGTTGGTCCTATAGAGACTATGGATCCCTGTGGGTTGGTCCTATAGAGACTATGGATCCCTTTGGGTTGGTCCTATAGAGACTATGGATCCCTGTGGGTTGGTTCTATAGACAGTATGGATCCCTGTGGGTTGGTCTTATAGAGCAGTGGTTCTCAAACTTCTCTTCAGGGACCCCCAGCTGTTCCATGTGTTTGATCTATTCCAGAGCTAGCACACCTGATTTGAGCGTACTAATCATCATGATTAGGTGAATCAGGTGAGACAGAAACGTCTGGGGGTCCCAGAGGAGAAGTTTGAGAACTACTGCTGTAGAGAGATTGCAGGTTAGATGTTGGTACGCTAGACCTGTACCTGGACTATCCATAGGGGATACACAATAACTAATTAGGCCTAATAATCAGTTCCACATAAGGAGGTACTTTAGGCAGACTGATTTGTGATCCGGGGTTCAGTATCCAAGTAGGTAACTGCTATTGACTTTGAGAATAGAGACAATTCTCTTCTTTGAGGCTGCAAGACTTTACAAACTACTGATCAGAATATTAATCACCCATCACATTGATGGGTGAATGGAATATGAATGACTGTAATGCTGTAATAGAAATAAGGCCACGCTCACAGACCGCCACTGGTCTGTCCATGGCCTTATTTAAAATAATACTATTGTCCCTTCTGGGAAGTGTAGGAGTAATTCATTATCTGCTAGTTGTTGTCTTGGTGCTGTGACATCATCTTCCTGTGGCCTGATAATCAACTGTTGCTCCAAGAGTGACACACTAGTTTCTTGGTACCGAAGTTGACGCTTTGGTGCCAGAAATGTTTGGAGATACAACATCTTGTGATCGTAATGGTTTCGTTCTATGGAGAGCCTGGTATGGATCCCTGTGGGTTGGTTCTATAGAGAGTATGGATCCCTGTGGGTTGGTCCTATAGAGACTATGGACCCCTGTGGGTTGGTTCTATAGAGACTATGGATCCCTGTGGGTTGGTTCTATAGAGACTATGGATCCCTGTGGGTTGGTCCTATAGAGACTATGGACCCCTGTGGGTTGGTCCTATAGAGACTATGGATCCCTGTGGGTTGGTCCTATAGAGACTATGGATCCCTGTGGGTTGGTCCTATAGAGACTATGGATACCTGTGGGTTGGTTCTACAGAGAGTATGGATCCCTGTGGGTTGGTTCTACAGAGAGTATGGATCCCTGTGGGTTGGTTCTATAGAGACTATGGATCCCTGTGGGTTGGTCCTATAGAGACTATGCATCCCTGTGGGTTGGTCCTATAGACAGTATGGATCCCTGTGGGCTGGTCCTATAGAGACTATGGATCCCTGTGGGTTGGTTCTATAGAGACTATGGATCCCTGTGGGTTGGTCCTATAGAGACTATGGATCCCTGTGGGTTGGTCCTATAGAGACTATGCATCCCTGTGGGTTGGTCCTATAGACAGTATGGATCCCTGTGGGCTGGTCCTATAGAGACTATGGATCCCTGTGGGTTGGTCCTATAGAGACTATGGATACCTGTGGGTTGGTTCTACAGAGAGTATGGATCCCTGTGGGTTGGTCCTATAGACAGTATGGACCCCTGTGGGTTGGTCCTATATAGACTATGGACCCCTGTGGGTTGGTCCTATAGACAGTATGGACCCCTGTGGGTTGGTTCTATAAGACTATGGATCCCTGTGGGTTGGTCCTATATAGACTATGGACCCCTGTGGGTTGGTCCTATAGACAGTATGGACCCCTGTGGGTTGGTTCTATAAGACTATGGATCCCTGTGGGTTGGTCCTATATAGACTATGGACCCCTGTGGGTTGGTCCTATAGACAGTATGGACCCCTGTGGGTTGGTTCTATAGAGACTATGGATCCCTGTGGGTTGGTCCTATAGACACTATGCATCCCTGTGGGTTGGTCCTATAGACAGTATGGATCCCTGTGGGCTGGTCCTATAGAGACTATGGATCCCTGTGGGTTGGTCCTATAGAGACTATGGATACCTGTGGGTTGGTTCTACAGAGAGTATGGATCCCTGTGGGTTGGTTCTACAGAGAGTTCTACAGGGATCCATAGTCTCTATAGAACCAACCCACAGGGATCCATAGTCTTATAGAACCAACCCACAGGGATCCATAGTCTCTATAGAACCAACCCACAGGGATCCATAGTCTTATAGAACCAACCCACAGGGATCCATAGTCTCTATAGGACCAACCCACAGGGATCCATAGTCTCCATAGGACCAACCCACAGGGATCCATAGTCTCTATAGAACCAACCCACAGGGATCCATAGTCTTATAGAACCAACCCACAGGGATCCATAGTCTTATAGAACCAACCCACAGGGATCCATAGTCTCTATAGAACCAACCCACAGGGATCCATACCAGGCTCTCCATAGAACGAAACCATTACGATCACAAGATGTTGTATCTCCAAACATTTCTGGCACCAAAGCGTCAACTTCGGTACCAAGAAACTAGTGTGTCACTCTTGGAGCAACAGTTGATTATCAGGCCACAGGAAGATGATGTCACAGCACCAAGACAACAACTAGCAGATAATGAATTACTCCTACACTTCCCAGAAGGGACAATAGTATTATTTTAAATAAGGCCATGGACAGACCAGTGGCGGTCTGTGAGCATGGCCTTATTTCTATTACAGCATTACAGTCGTTCATATTCCATTCACCCATCAATGTAACATCGATGCCCATAGTTGTGGAGATGGATGGATATAAAATCCTAGACACAATGATATGATAGCACAGACTCTGTGTTATATATTTATATCCATCCGTCTCCATGACGATGTCTGTTGGGAAATGTAAATATTGGTGACCAATATCAAATTATGTTTTGTAACTTAGGTGTAATTCCTGCAAAAAAAATGTATACCTATCAATTGGAAAGCATCATACTCACAGTCAATAATGTCATTCTATTCTATTCTGTGTTTAATAAAATTAAGCAAAACCCAAAAGACGTTTGTTAAAATCTGCAAACCTTACATTGACCATCTTGAGGACAGGGACATTTCCTAACAGACATAATTATGTTTGAATTTGGTATATGTTTATTGAAAAGGGAGACTACTGTGTGGTTTTGTGCATTCATGGACAGGTGTGAGCATGTTGTGATGTGTGTCAGGTGTAGGGGTTGTGTTTCTGTTTGTATGTGTTTATAAATCAAATGAAAAAAGAAGGGAAGAGTATTAGGTAACCCTTTACTTGACACTCTGTGTCATAACCAGTTAGGACACGGTCATAACCATGTCATAATACGTCATAACAGCTGACATAATAATCAAATCATAATATGGTCATTATACTGTCATGCCCCATATAGTGGCACATGTTGTGACATATGTTATTCTATGGCAGGTTATGACACCGACGTAAGAGTGTCAAAACACACCTTTTTCAAATGTCTTTTTTCTTTCCAAGAAGTTTCCTTTAGTTTGAAAGTTTGTTTCTTAAGTCCTTTGGTATTGTTGTAATTCTTTCTGTTTACAGGCATGTTTTTTCATCATATTTTAAATGACGTGCACTTTATGACCATCCTGTGTGACTTTACTTGGACTAAGAAATTGCACTTTATGACACTGTATTTGTGTTTGTATTTATTATAGATCCCAATTAGCTGCTGGCAAGGCAGTAACTCTTTCCAGCTCAAATTAAAGCAGTAATATACAATATAATACCATTTTTAAACGTCAAATACATTTTACAAGCGATTTCACAATAAATTAAATGTGTGCTCACCAAGCATTATGAGCATCATAATCATATAAACCAGATAGGCCTGTCACCTACATGTCCTTATATCAGTCATCAGTCAAAAAAGAGGGTGTCTTGTCCTGCTCCTGAAATCTGCTCCTGTAGTCATCCCAGTCATCAGCAACAGAGCATTGGGGTAGGTGCACGTCTGACATCAATGTGTGCATAATTACAATGATAATTTAACATGGTCAATATACCCCAAAATGTTATAACATAAACATACTGTTGACAAGTAGACTATGGTGTAATGGAATGTTGTGCCTTGTGTGGTAGGTTTTGTGGGTTTTTACACTTTTATGTAGGTGTCATAACCAGACATAAAATAATGCAATATGTCACAACAGGTCTAAATACATGTCATGACTGTGTTTTGACCATATTATAACAGGTTATGACAAGTTATGTCAGCTGTGGACACATTATGAAATGGTTATGACCCTGCAATAACATGCTATGATTTTGGGTGTCAAGTAAAGGGTCCAATTTGTAAGTCGCTCTGGATAAGAGCGTCTGCTAAATGACTTAAATGTAAATGTTACTAAATATTATATGAATCCCATACATTAAAATGGCCAATTTGTGTGCAATCAACTAGCTTAATTTCTCAGCGATATCCTTTCTCAACAAAAGAATGTTGCAGGAATGCTAATCTTTTTTTGTTTCTAACAACATAAACTACTATTGCAGAACAATGTGAGATGGTGGGTGTCGAAATCCTCTTTCTTGTGCTTTCTGAGGTGGAATGACCCCATCAGAACACAGGCTCCGTGACAATCTCTGTCATACAGTATCTCTCTGTCCTGCTGCTCTGCTCAGTGTTCTGTCTGATTTAAACACTGTCTAGATTTACCCTACTCAAACACACACAGAGGCAACACACACACTACAGACTGTAGAGAATGTAATCAAGGCAGGCCTGGGGGAGACTGTATGCTTTCATATATCCAGTAAAGCTGATCCTCCGGAGAGGAAGCTATGTTTAGATGGCGGCTGCAGAGAGAGGGCAGAGCGAGAGGGAGAGAAAAAGAGAGAGGGAGGGAGGAGGTAGTAATTATATTGATAAGATAGAGGAGAGGGGGGGTGATGAAGAGAGGGAGAGCTATATTGATTAGGGAGAAGAGAAGAGAGGAGAGAGAGAGAGAGAGAGAGAGAGAGAGAGAGAGAGAGAGAGACAGAGAGAAAGAGAGAGAGAGCGAGAAAGAGGTAGAGAGAGGGAGAGGGAGAGGGAGAGGGAGAGGGAGAGAGAGTTGGTGATGTAGAGAGGGAGAGCTATATTGATAAGGGAGAAGAGAGAGAGAGAAAGCGAGAGAGAGATAGAGAGAGAGAAAAGAGAAAAAGAAAGTACGGAGAGAGGGTAGAGATAGGTGGAGAGGGAGAGGGGGTGATGAAGAGGGGGGAAAGAGAGGGAAAGAACGAGAGGGAGAAACTCTCCCTCTTTCGCTGTCTCTCTCTCCCTCTATCGCTGTCTCTCTCTCTCCCTCTATCGCTGTCTCTTTCTCTCCCTCTATCGCTGTCTCTCTCTCTCCCTCTATCGCTGTCTCTCTCTCTTCCTCTATCGCTGTCTCTCTCTCTCCCTCTATCGCTGTCTCTCTCTCTCCCTCTATCGCTGTCTCTCTCTCTCCCTCTATCGCTGTCTCTCTTCTCTCCCTCTATCGCTGTCTCTCTCTCTTCCTCTATTGCTGTCTCTTCTCTACCTCTATCGCTGTCTCTCTCATAATCTATGAGCAGAATTACTGACTTAACTCAATTAGCCACAATATCCCTAGTTTTAAATACTTTTTTCTTGAAGCTGTGCTGCACAATTTCCCCTTCATTTCCCCCACGTGGGCCAGCCCCTAGCCATTTGAGTTCTATCCAATGAGCTTCTGCCCCTCACATTTGAGTGACAACTTGAAAGAGGCCTGCCTTGAGTATTCCAATAACATTGCAGGGTAGGCCCCTACCTCTCAGTAGACACAATAGAGAGAGAGAGAGCCATGACATATGCACATGTCTATATATATATATATGACATGGCACGCAATTTTCGGGGACCACTTTTTCAGTGCCACTTTTTGAGAAATACTGGCTAAAAACTATACAAAAGTACTGGAGGATATCTTTAACCTGAGTATCACTACAACAAGCTCTCAGTCTTAGATTTTCATCCACATTCTCCAAACGTCAAATTTATAAGTGTTTTTGTTGCTCCTACTAGTCTGTTTCGTTCCATTCTCCAAACCTCATATTTAAAAGTTAAGGGTTAAGTTCCAGCACTCATTCCAAATGGTTAAGGTAAGGGGTTGGGATAGAAAAAAAGAGAAAAAAAACCAGTGTCCACAACTGGTATCAACACGGAACCTTCTGATACAGAGTCATGGAATTACACTCACTGTTGCCCCTGGTGGACGGTTCTGAACACATTTCTCTGCCCTCAGGACATGGATAGACATCCAATTTCGACGTCAATCTTGAACGATCTCTCTGATCTCTAATTCCACCAAACATTGTGCTTTGCAAGAACACAAATGGCAGTGTATTTCATGTAATGTCATGAATATAGTAATCATATCATGAATTTAGAAATGTTTAGCTTTCTATTTATTTTGTTTGAAAAGGCATCATTTTCCCCTCACCACCTCATAGGTATTAGGTGAAACCAAAATCTCACAAGAAAGTTCACAGATTTAGCATCAAACACTCAAGAGAAAGTTCCTGGATTTAGCTCAAACGCTCACGAGAAAGTTCCCAGATTTAGCATCAAACGCTCAAGAGAACGTTTCTGGATTTAGCTCAAACGCTCACGAGAAAGTTCCCAGATTTAGCATCAAACACTCAAGAGAAAGTTCCTGGATTTAGCTCAAACGCTCACGACAAAAGTTCCCAGATTTAGCATCAAACACTCAAGAGAAAGTTCCTGGATTTAGCATCAAACACTCAAGAGAAAGTTCCTGGATTTAGCTCAAATGCTCACGAGAAAGTTCCTGGATTTAGCTCAAATGCTCACGAGAAAGTTCCCAGATTTAGCATCAAACACTCAAGAGAAAGTTCCTGGATTTAGCATCAAACACTCAAGAGAAAGTTCCTGGATTTAGCTCAAATGCTCACGAGAAAGTTCCCAGATTTAGCATCAAACACTCAAGAGAAAGTTCCTGGATTTAGCCACAGGTTGTGCTCATTTGGTTTCTCCAACTGTTTTTGTGACAGGTGACCACTTTAATGAGCTCTCCTGTGTTTCGCCCGTCAAGTACTGCTGACATATTTGTATTGTTTATTGTAAACGCTAAGATTAATGCAAATTAGATATTTGTTTTCACAACGATTTTGTCCATGTTGTTTGTACGTATTGTCCGTTGTTAGTGTACATGTGCAATAGTAGCCTATTGCTATTCAAGTGTATTATCACCGTACCTGTTTAAAGGTGTTAGTGGTTTTTGCCCGGGTAAGGTTAAGTCCTTTTAGGGTGGCCATGCTGTAGTAATTGTCTCTGGCCCCCTCCCAGTTAGGGGGAGTGATAAGCTCTACAGCAAAGTCTCACCACTCAATCGCTGGTTGAAAACAGTTTTCTGCCACTCCCAAAAGATAGAATTTGTAGATAATTGGCCCTCTTTCTGGGACTCACCCACAAACAGGACCAAGCCTGGTCTGCTGAGGAGTGATGGACTCCATCCTAGCTGGAGGGGTGCTCTCATCTTATCTACAAACATAGACAGGGCTCTAACTCCCCTAGCTCCACAATGAGATAGGGTGCAGGCCAGGCAGCAGACTGTTGGCCAGCCTGCCAAATTAATGGAGTCTGCCACTAGCACAGTCAATTTATTCAGCTCAGCTATCCCCATTGAGACCGTGTCTGTGCCTTGATCTCGGTTGGGCAAAACTAAACATGGCGGTGTTCACCTTAGCAATCTCACTGGAATAAAGACCTCCTCCATTCCTGTCATTATTGAAAGAGATTGTGATATCTCACATCTCAAAATAGGGCTACATAATGTTAGATCCCTCACTTCAATGAACTGATCATAATCTTGATGTGATTGGGCTGACTGAAACATGACTTCAGCCTGATGAATTTACTGTGTTAAATTAGGCCTCTCCTCCTGGATACACTAGTGACCATATCCCCCGCGTATCCTGCAAAGGCGGAGGTGTTGCTAACATTTACGACACAAATTTAAATTTACAAAAAAAGGGTTAGGGTTAGTTTTTGTCTTCTGAGCTTCTAGTCATGAAATGTATGCAACCTACTCAATCACCTTTTATAGCTACTGTTTACAGGCCTCCTGGGCCGTATACAGCGGTCCTCACTGAGTTCCCTGAATTCCTATTGGAACGTGTAGCCATAACTTTTGGTGACTTTAATATTCACATGGAAAAGTCCACAGACCCACTCCAAAGGGCTTTCAGAGCCATCATCAACTCAGTTAACCACCTAACTGAGGAACTCAATTTAACCTTGTGTAATACCTTAGATGCAGTCACACCCCTAAAAACAAAAAACATTTGTCATAAGAAACTAGCTCCCTGGTATACAGAAAATACCCAAGCCCTGAAGCAAGCTTCCAGAAAATTGGAACGGAAATGGCGCTACACCAAACTGGAAGTCTTCTGACCAGCTTGGAAAGACAGTACCACGCAGTATCGAAGAGCCCTCAATGCTGATCGATCATCCTATTTTTACAACGTATTTGAGGAAAATAAGAACAATCCAAAATGTATTTTTGATACTGTTGCAAAGCTAACTAAAAAGCAGCATTCCCCAAGAGAGGATGGCATTCACTCCAACAGTGATAAATTCATGAACTTCTTTGAGGAAAAGATCATGATTACACTCCTCTTTAAATCTGCGCATTTCTCCAAAGCGCAGTTGTCCTGAGTCTGAACAACACTGCCAGGACCTAGGATCAAGAGAAACACTCAAGTGTTTTAGTACTATATCTCTTGACACATTGATGAAAATAGTCATGGCCTCTAAATCTTCAACCTGCATACTGAACCCTATTCCAACTAAACTACTGGAAAAGCTGCTTCCTGTGCTTGGCCCTCCTATGTTGAACATAATAAACGGCTCTCTATCCACCGGATGTGTACCAAACTCACTAAAAGTGGCAGTAATAAAGCCTCTCTTGAAAAAGTCAACCCTTAAACCAGAAATATAACTAACTATTGGCCTATATCGAATCTCCCTTTCCTCTCAAAATGTTTTGAAAAAGCTGTTGCACTGCAACTCACTGCTTTCCTGAAGACAAACAATGTATACAAAATGTTTCAGTCTGGTTTTAGACCCAATCATTGCACTGAGACTGCACTTGTGAAGTTGGTAAATTACCTGTCAGACTGAGTCTCTGCATCTGTCGTTGTGCTCCTAGACCTTGGTGCTGCTTTTGATACCATCGATCACCACATTTTTTTGGAGAGATTGAAAGCCAAAATTGGTCTACACAGACCTGGCCTGTTTATTCTGTCGGAAAGATATTAGTTTGTCTCTGTAGATGGTTTGTCCTCTGACAAATCAACTGTAAATTGTGGTGTTCCTCAAGGCTTCGTTTTAGGACCGCAATTGTTTTCACTATATATTTGACCTCTTGGTGATGTCATTCGGAAACATAATGTTAACTTGCACTGCTATGTGGATTACATTTACATTTACATTTAAGTCATTTAGCAGACGCTCTTATCCAGAGCGACTTACAAATTGGTGCATACACCTTATGACAACCAGTGGAACAGCCACTTGCATCTAAATCTTGTTGGGGGAGAAGAAGGATTACCTACCCTTACTTACCCTATCCTAGGTATTCCTTGAAGAGGTGGGGTTTCAGGTGTCTCCGGAAGGTGGTGATTGACTCCGCTGTCCTGGCGTCGTGAGGGAGTTTGTTCCACCATTGGGGGCCAGAGCAGCGAACAGTTTTGACTGGGCTGAGCGGGAACTGTACTTCCTCAGTGGTAGGGAGGCGAGCAGGCCAGAGGTGGATGAACGCAGTGCCCTTGTTTGGGTGTAGGGCCTGATCAGAGCCTGGAGGTACTGAGGTGCCGTTCCCTCACAGCTCCGTAGGCGAGCACCATGGTCTTGTAGCGGATGCGAGCTTCAACTGGAAGCCAGTGGAGAGAGCGGAGGAGCGGGGTGACGTGAGAGAACTTGGGAAGGTTGAACACCAGACGGGCTGCGGCGTTCTGGATGAGTTGTAGGGGTTTAATGGCACAGGCAGGGAGCCCAGCCAACAGCGAGTTGCAGTAATCAAGACGGGAGATGACAAGTGCCTGGATTAGGACCTGCGCCGCTTCCTGTGTGAGGCAGGGTCGTACTCTGCGGATGTTGTAGAGCATGAACCTACAGGAACGGGACACCGCCTTGATGTTAGTTGAGAACGTCAGGGTGTTGTCCAGGATCACGCCAAGGTTCTTAGCGCTCTGGGAGGAGGACACAATGGAGTTGTCAACCGTGATGGCGAGATCATGGAACGGGCAGTCCTTCCCCGGGAGGAAGAGGAGCTCCGTCTTGCTGAGGTTCAGCTTGAGGTGGTGATCCGTCATCCACACTGATATGTCTGCCAGACATGCAGAGATGCGATTCGCCACCTGGTCATCAGAAGGGGGAAAGGAGAAGATTAATTGTGTGTCGTCTGCATAGCAATGATAGGAGAGACCATGTGAGGTTATGACAGAGCCAAGTGACTTGGTGTATAGCGAGAATAAGAGAGGGCCTAGAACAGAGCCCTGGGGACACCAGTGGTGAGAGCGCGTGGTGAGGAGACAGATTCTCGCCACGCCACCTGGTAGGAGCGACCTGTCAGGTAGGACGCAATCCAAGCGTGGGCCGCGCCGGAGATGCCCAACTCGGAGAGGGTGGAGAGGAGGATCTGATGGTTCACAGTATCGAAGGCAGCCGATAGGTCTAGAAGGATGAGAGCAGAGGAGAGAGAGATTACACACAGCTTATATTTTGATTAAACATGGTGAAGCCCCAAAAGTCCCTCCCTGGAAGCCTGTGTTTCAGACATAAGGAAGTGGAGGTCGGCAAATGTTCTACTTTTAAACTCGGACAAAACAGAGACACCAGTTCCCAAGAAACAAGAAGATCTTCTGTTGAATCTGACAATTAATCTTGATTGTTGTAAAGTCGTCTCAAATAAAACTGTGCTACTCTGGACCCTGATCTCCCTTTTGACGAACATATCAAGACAGTTTCAAGGACAGCTTTTTTCCATCTATGTAACATTGCAAAAATCTGAAACTTTCTGTCCAAATATTATGCAGAAAAATGTATCCATGCTTTACTTCTAGGTTGGACTACTGCAGTGCTCTACTTTCCGGCTACCTGGATAAAGCACTAAATAAACTTCAGTTAGTGTTAAACACGGCTGCTAGAATCTTGATTAGAACCAAAAAATGTGATCACATTACTCCAGTGCTAGCCTCTCTACACTGGCTTCCTGTCAAGGCTAGGGATGATTTCAATGTTTTACTGCTAAACTATAAAGCATTACATGGGCTTGCTCCTACATATCTTTCCGATTTGGTCCTCCCATACATACCCACCCGTACGCTTTGGTCACAAGACACAGGCCTCCTTACTCTCCCTAGAATTTCTAAAGAAACAGCTGGAGGCAGGGCTTTCTCCTATAGAACTCCACTTTTATGGAATGGTCTGCCTATCCTATCCATGTGAGAGATGCAGACTCAATCTTGACCTTTAAGTCTTTACTGGAGAATCATCTCTTCAGTAGGTCCTATGATTGAATATAGTCTGGCCCAGGAGTGTGAATGTGAACTGAAAGGCACTGGAGCAATGAACCGCCTATGCTGTCTCTGCCTGGCCAGTTCCCCTCTCTCCACTGGGATTCTCTGCCTCAAACCCTATTACGGGGGCTAAGTCACTGGCTTACTGGTGTTCTTCCATGCCATCCATAGGAGGGGTGCGTCACTTGAGTGGGTTGTCCGGGTTCCTGTCCGGGTTGGTGCCCCCCCACAGGTTTGTGCTGTGGGGGAGATCTTCGTGGGCTATACTCTGCCTCTCTCTCTCTCTCTCTCTCTCTCTCTCTCTCTCTCTCTCTCTCTCTCTCTCGGTGCATGCTGGGTGTTTTTGGGGTTTGAGTGTTTGGTGTGGAAAGCTCTATCCTAACTAACTTTCTTGATTCTATTCTTTTCTTTACATGTTATTTTCTATGGTGGAGGGTTAATGCAATATTTGTTTTTAGCGGTATCCAAAGTTTTTTTTTCAAAGTTAGGGTGGAAGAGGACAGAGTAACGTTCCGGGGGGTTGCAAGGTCTAGTGTGCGCAATGGCTTCTCAGCCTAGCGCGCAGGAGACGCTGTCGATACAGCATGGATTCAGGTGTGTTCCTGAGAACGGAGTTAAGGTGGAGGAGGTTCTGCTCGCGGTCGGTGAACAGGTAGGAGCTGAGTTTATACATTCTGCTTCTAGAATGAACAAGGCTGTGGTTGTGTTCATGAAAAGGGCTAATTTGGTCGGTAGGCTAATTGCTAGCGGAATATTTGTAAGGGATGTGTTGGTGTCAATTTCACCTCTCTCTACCCCTTCAACAAGAGTTGTAGTGGCAAATTTGCCTCCGTTTATTACGGATGATCAAATTAGGAAAGAGCTGAATCGTTTTGGTAAGTTTGCTAGCGGTTTGCGTGTACTGTCAGCAGGTTTTCAGGCAGATGCCGTTAAGCACGTTGTTTCATTCAGGAGGCAAGTGTTTATGTTTCTGAACAATAATGAGCAACAGCTAAATGTGCATTTTAAAGTGAGGCATGGGGAGGGGCTCTATGCAGGTTTTGCCAGCACAGATAGTCTACGGTGTTTTGAATGTGGGGATTTGGGGCACAAGAGCTTTGCGTGCCCACATAAAGGCCATAGACAAGGGAGGGTACGAGCGCAAGGGGGAAATCGAGGTCAAAATGCAGGGGGTAAGGAGATGCAGACAGCAGAGGCTGGGCCTAGTCAGTCTAGAGATGGTGGTGTAGATGAGGCTGGGTCTAGTCAGGCTAGAGATGGTGGAGAAGCAGAGGCTGGGTCTAGTCAGGCTAGAGATGGTGGGGTAGCTGAGGCTGGGCCTAGACATGCTATGGAGGGTGGTATAGCTGAGGCTGGCCCTAGTCATGCTATGGAGGGTGTTGTAGCTGAGGCTGGCCCTAGTCATGCTATGGAGGGTGGTGCAGATGATACTGCGTCTAGTCAGGTTATTCTAGTGGATGCGGAGATTATAGTGGGGAAGTGTAAGAGATTAGGGGAGGAGGAGGAGGGTGTCAAGAGGAAAAAGAAAAAGGGTGTGGACAAAGGCACCATGGAAATGTTGCCTGTTGCTGTGGGTGAGGCCCTAACCAGAGAGAAAGGGCAGGTGGTCAGGGTGGGAGATAGAGAAGAGGAGGAAAGTGAGTCTGAGGAAGAGGATGAGGAGGTATTTTTTTCAGACTCCTCTTCAATTGGCCCGGAGCTGACAGCCAGTCAACCAGAGGGGTCTAAGTACACGTTGAGAGAACTGACAAGGTTCCTGAATGAGACTAAGGGGAAAAAAGTTAATCTTGAGGCTTTTTTTCCTGATCCTAGAAAGTTTGTAAGATCAGTACAACATGCTATGAGAAATGAGGGGCATGGTGTCCTCTCACCCAAGAAACGGTTTAGGTTGAGGAAGTGGGTCACAACAGTGCGTAAAGGTTTACCTTCAGACACTGTTTAAATGTTTAATTTCTTACTGACACTGGGGCTTTTTGAGCTTTGCTATTGGTCTATTTCTCTGCTGGCTTTTCTCCCACTTCTTATGGAGACTCTTCGGGTAGGCTCGCTCAATATAAATGGCGCCAGAGATGCGGGAAAGAGGAGTGTGTTGAGTGAATTCTGCAGGAGATGCATAGTGATGTGGTGAATGAAGTTGATTGGGGGCTCTGGTGGAAAGGGGCAAGTGTGTTGAGCCATGGGACAAATCTTAGTGCAGGGGTGGCAGTCCTTTTTGCACCGGGTCTGGCTGTAAAAATTTGCTCCTCAAAGGAGGTGTGTAGGGGTAGGTTGCTTGTTGTTAAAGCAGAAATTAACAACATGTGTTTTGTCTTTATAAATGTGTATGCGCCTAACACAGGGAGAGAAAGAGGGGTTCTATTTGGGAGTCTTAGACAGGAACTCTCACAAGTAGCGCCTGAGGAGTCGCTGGTGATCGGAGGTGACTGGAACTGTACAATGGATTTTACAAAAGACAGAAATGGGGAAGAGCCTCATTCAGTGTCAGTGGGAGTGTTAAGGGACATCTTTAATCAGTTTGACCTAGTGGATGTTTGGAGAACTAAACATCCAAACACAAGACAGTATACGTGGGTGAAGGTTTTTGGGGCTAGGGTGAGTGCAGCTCGACTTGATCGTTTTTACATGTCCAGGAATCAGAGCAATAGGCTTGGGTGCTACCATTCTCCCAGTGGGGTTTTCGGATCACCACATAACCATGGCTCGGCTGTCTATTTCACCAGGGCCCCGGCAGGCATCTTATTGGAAGTTCAATGTAAAGCTCTTACAAGATGCCACTTTTTGCTCAGGTTTCCAGACTTTTTGGGAAAGATGGGGGCAGCGAAGAGAGGAGTATGTGTCTCTGAGTCAGTGGTGGGATGTGGGGAAAGTGCAAATTCGGCTTTTCTGTCAACAGTACACAGCTCTCTCATCCTCAGAGGCTAGGAGAGTGTTGGGGGAACTAGAGCGGTGTATTAGTGAGATGGAGGTAGAGATGGTGGGGCAAGGCAATGTAGGCCTCCAGGCTAACTTAGCCGAATTACGTAGGGACCTGGGCAGTTTTTTCCAGGTTAAAGCAAAGGGAGCACTTGTAAGAGCTAGGTTCTCCATGCTCAAGGAGATGGATGCTCCCAGCTCCTTCTTCTTTGGTTTGGAAAGACAGAGCAGTGAAGCCAAGGGTATGCATTGTCTACGGCTGTCTGATGGGCGGGTGACCTCTGTGGTGGGGGAGATGCGGGAGCGGACTGTGGAGTTTTATACTGAATTGTATAGGGCAGAAATGTGTGATCCTATGTGTGCTCAGGTCTTGTTCGCAGGACTCCCTAAGCTCTCTCGGGCACAGAGGGATGAAATGGACATTCCTCTGTTGTCACATGAACTGGCAGAGGCAGTAACCCAGATGTCCCCCGGTCGTGCACCCGGGGTTGATGGACTTCCAGTGGAATTTTACAAAAAATTCTGGGGAACAATTGGACAGGATTTCTTTTGCGTGTTGCGAGAATGCGTAGGGGTAGGAGAGTTGCCGATGAGCTGCCGTCGGGCGGCTCTGACTCTCCTGCTCAAAAAAAAGGGGACTTGTGTGAACTTAAGAACTGGAGGCCTGTGGCATTACTCTGTGCGGACTACAAGGTTTTTGCCAAGGTCCTCTCTAACAGACTGAAGTCCCATCTGGACTCTATAATACACAAGGACCAGACATATTGTGTACCGGGACGCTCAATCACGGACAACTTGTTCTTGATTAGGGACATGTTGGACTTGTCGAGAAGTTCTAATGTGAACTTTGGACTGGTCTCTTTAGATCAAGAGAAGGCTTTTGATAGAGTGGATCATGAGTATCTGTTTAATGTGATGTCTGTGTTTGGGTTTGGGAAGAGTTTTGTGACCTGTGTGAAGCTGTTGTATGCTGGGGCGTCATGTATGGTTAAGGTGGGAGGGGGCTCAGTAGGCCAGTCTGGGTGAGACGGGGCATTAGACAAGGATGCCCTCTATCTGGGCAGCTGTACACACTAGCCATTGAGCCTTTTTAGGACTGCTACGCAGGAGACTGCGGGGAGTGTGCTGGACAGGCATGGATGTGGTGACAGGAATTGCAGTCTCAGCATATGCAGATGATGTTTCTGTGATGGTCAGGGATGGGCAAGATATGCAGGAACTAGAGACCAGTCTGAAGGTGTATGAGGGAGCTTCATCAGCTAAGGTAAACTGGGGAAAGAGCAAAGCTCTGTTATGTGGGGCATGGGGGGATAGGGCTCCTCCTCTGCTTCCAGGGGGTTTGCAGTGGGGTTGTGAAGGGCTTAAAGTGTTGGGGGTGTACCTGGGCTCGGAGAGGTGGGTCAGCAAGAACTGGGAGGGGCTGACACAGGCAGTGGTGTCAAGACTGGCCAGGTGGAGGTGGCTCCTGTCCCAAGTGTCATATAGAGGGAGGGTGCTGATAATCAACAACCTGGTGGCATCTTCCTTGCGGCATAAACTGGCTGTCCTCAACCCCCCCGCCGGTCTGCTTGCAGACCTGCAACGCAAGCTGGTGGACTTTTTTTGGTCGGGACATCACTGGCTGAAGGCAGCAGTTTTGTACATGACCGTCCACGAAGGAGGACAGGGCCTGGTGGAACTGGAGAGCAGGATGGCTGCTTTCAGACTAAAGGCGGTGCAGAGACTGCTGTACCACACTGATGTTGGCTGGAGGGAACCAGCATGCGCGCTGCTGAGGAGAGCTGGCGGATTAGGGTTGGACCGGCAGCTGTTCCTCATGAAGCTGGAGAGGCTGAGTACAGCAGGTCTCTCAGAGTTTTACTCTGCGGTGCTGAGGGCCTGGCAGCTGCTAAGGCCCACACGAGAAGGGGTGTGGAGCCTGGGCAGTGGGTGTGGGAGGAGCCCATCTTCCACAACCCAGCCATCCCTTTGAGATCGGTTCAGTCGGCCACCCTGCAGAGGCAACTGATGGCAGGGGGTTTACAAAGGCTGGGTGACCCGAGACTGCTGGGAGAGGAGGGGTGGAAAACCCAGGAGGTCTTGGCGCAACAAACAGGAATAACGTCTCTTAGGCTGCTGGAGAGATTCCTGGAGGAGGTCCAGGAGGCACTGTCTGAGCCGGTAAGGGGGGTGTTTGAGAGGCCAAAGGGAGAGGGGCCACCAATGTTCCCGCCACTGCAGGTGACGGCAGAGACTGGAGACTGGCAAGGGGGTCTGGAGGACTTGTTAGATTTTAACACTCCGAGCCTGGGGGAGTTTGAGGGGTGGGAGGTAAAGCCCTCTACAACCTCTGCGTTAAGGTGAGGAGCATTAGAAGCCTAACAGGAGTGAAGGCACATCAGTGGCAGGGGGTATGTGGGGCGGAGAGTATGGTGGGTTTTAGATGGAGGGCGCTCTACAAACCCCCAGTACCAAAGAGGTCAGGGGACCTCCAGTGGAGGGTTCTTCATGGAGCCCTGGCCACTAACAGCTGGTTGGCACGGGTTGATCCGGGAATTGGGCAGGGGTGTCCTTTCTGTCAAATGAAAGAAACTGTAATTCATGTGTTTTCTGTGTGCACCAGGTTAATGCCATTAATGTCTCTGTTGGAATGTCTGTGTGACAGGTTGGGGGTGGTTTTTGCTGTTGGGATGTTTATAATGGGATACAGGTATTCGAGTAAGGAGAAAGAAAAATGTGTTTTGTTGAATTTTCTGTTTGCTCAGGCAAAGTTAGCTATTTGGCTAACAAGGAGGAACAGGGTCAAAGGTGGGGGGATAACAGACCCTTTACTACTGTTTCATGGGATGGTCTCTGCGCGCCTTAGGGTTGAGTTTGAGTTCTATAAAATGATCAAATGTGTGGAGATGTTTGAGGAGATATGGTGTGTTGGGGGGGCTGTCTGTATTGCTGGGGAAGATGTTTTGGATATACGGTTGTAGGAGATGGTTTTTGTGTATTTTTATTTATTTTTTATTTATTTTAGGAGTGGGGGGGTGAGTTTTAAATGAATTAAGAATGTTTCAATAAAGCAAGACCAAAAGTCAAAGTCTCTTTCTCTCTCTCTCTCTCTCTCTCTCTCTCTCTCTCTCTCTCTCTTTCTCTCTCTCTCTCTTCTTACTTTAGCTCTTCCATTTTCAGATGTTTTTGGGCTAAGACCTAAGTTTATTATTTTTGTTAAGTTCATTAGTTTTGTCATTTATTTTTATGTTGTTTTTTAATCTTTACATTCCAGTAAATACAAACTCTGGATCCAATCTTCATCATCACCACCTGATTCCATCTCAACTGTTGGTGCTCCACCGAAAAAAAATAGACCTCTATTCTAACACACACACTTAAAGAAAAAATACACATATACATGCTATAACCTGACTTCCTGTCAATAGTGGGACCAATGAGGGCAGACAGACTTCTGATCGGTGCACCACGGGTCCTAAGGGAGTGTGTGTGTGTGTGTGTGTGTGTGTGTGTGTGTGTGTGTGTGTGTGTGTGTGTGTGTGTGTGTGTGTGTGTGTGTGCGTGCGTGCGTGCGTGCGTGCGTGCGTGCGTGCGTGCGTGCGTGCGTGCGTTGTGTGTGCGTGCGTGCGTGCGTGCGTGCGTGCGTGCGTGCGTGTGTGTGTGTGTGTGTGTCCTAAAGGAAGTGGAGGAGAGGGGTCAGACTATTTCAGTCTCTGATCAATGGATCAGCTCTGTTGGAGCATCAATCACTTGACCTTCAGAGTTACAGCACCACACCCAGCATGCTAAAACTTGACTTCCTACCCCTATCTCCTTACCTCTGACTTCCAACCACTCTATCTATCCCCCATAGGCATCTTGGGTCTGAAAGAGACACAGGGAGACACAGTGTGTCATCATTCTTCCCTTTCAAACAGCACCAGAGTGTTCACTAGGAGCAATCAGGTTCAATGACTTGTCAAAAGCAGAGGATAAAATTAGCAGGACAGCAGCTCCCTAGAACCTAAGCCCTAATTCCTACCACTACTCTACTCTACCTCTCTCTTTCTACTTCCCTAGGACCTAAGCCCTCATTCCTACCACTACTCTACTCTACTCTACCTCTCTCTTTCTACCTCCCTAGGACCTAAGACCTAATTCCTACCACTAATCTACTCTACCTCTCTCTTTCTACCTCCCTAGGACCTAAGCCCTAATTCCTACCACTACTCGACCTCTCTCTCTCTCTCTCCCTCCCTAGGACCTAAACCCTAATTCCTACCACTACTCGACCTCTCTCTCTCTCTCCCTCCCTAGGACCTAAGCCCTAATTCCTACCACCTCTCTCTCTCTCTGTCTCTCTCGTAGTAAGTGTAACATTAACGTGGGATCTTCTGAGTGCTTCTGCTCACAGAACACATCTCCTCATATCAATCACACACACCTTCTCTGAAGTAGGATTTTCCTGCACACACACAAACACCCTGGAGTAGGCTTTCCCTGTGCCTTATGCCCTAACACGCACACAAAAACCCTGTAGTAGGCTTTCCCTGTGACCTATGCCCTAACACGCACACAAATACCCTGGAGTAGGCTTTCCCTGTGACCTATGCCCTAACACGCACACAAATACCCTGGAGTAGGCTTTTCCTGTGACCTATGCCTTAACACGCACACAAATACCCTGGAGTAGGCTTTTCCTGTGACCTATGCCTTAACACGCACACAAATACCCTGGAGTAGGCTTTCCCTGTGACCTATGCCCTAACACGCACACAAATACCCTGGAGTAGGCTTTTCCTGTGACCTATGCCTTAACACGCACACAAATACCCTGGAGTAGGCTTTCCCTGTGACCTATGCCCTAACACGCACACAAATACCCTGGAGTAGGCTTTCCCTGTGACCTATGCCCTAACACGCACACAAATACCCTGGAGTAGGCTTTCCCTGTGACCTATGCCCTAACACGCACACAAATACCCTGGAGTAGGCTTTTCCTGTGACCTATGCCTTAACACGCACACAAATACCCTGGAGTAGGCTTTCCCTGTGACCTATGCCCTAACACGCACACAAATACCCTGGAGTAGGCTTTTCCTGTGACCTATGCCCTAACACGCACACAAATACCCTGGAGTAGGCTTTCCCTGTGACCTATGCCCTAACACGCACACAAATACCCTGGAGTAGGCTTTCCCGTGACCTATGCCCTAACACGCACACAAATACCCTAGAGTAGGCTTTTCCTTTGACCTATGCCCTAACACGCACACAAATACCCTGGAGTAGGCTTTCCCTGTGACCTATGCCCTAACACGCACACAAATACCCTAGAGTAGGCTTTTCCTGTGACCTATGCCCTAACACGCACACAAATACCCTGGAGTAGGCTTTCCCGTGACCTATGCCCTAACACGCACACAAATACCCTAGAGTAGGCTTTTCCTGTGACCTATGCCCTAACACGCACACAAATACCCTGGAGAAGGCTTTCCCTGTGACCTATGCCCTAACACGCACACAAATACCCTGGAGTAGGCTTTCCCTGTGACCTATGCCCTAACACGCACACAAATACCCTGGAGTAGGCTTTCCCTGTGACCTATGCCCTAACACGCACACAAATACCCTGGAGTAGGCTTTTCCTGTGACCTATGCCCTAACACGCAGACAAATACCCTGGAGTAGGCTTTTCCTGTGACCTATGCCCTAACACGCACACAAATACCCTGGAGTAGGCTTTTCCTGTGACCTATGCCCTAACACGCACACAAATACCCTGGAGTAGGCTTTTCCTGTGACCTATGCCCTAACACGCACACAAATACCCTGGAGTAGGCTTTTCCTGTGACCTATGCCCTAACACGCACACAAATACCCTGGAGTAGGCTTTTCCTGTGACCTATGCCCTAACACGCACACAAATACCCTGGAGTAGGCTTTTCCTGTGACCTATGCCCTAACACGCACACAAATACCCTGGAGTAGGCTTTTCCTGTGACCTATGCCCTAACACGCACACAAATACCCTGGAGTAGGCTTTTCCTGTGACCTATGCCCTAACACGCAAACAAATACCCTGGAGTAGGCTTTACCTGTGACCTATGCCCTAACACGCACACAAATACCCTGGAGTAGGCTTTTCCTGTGACCTATGAGGGGATGAGGGGGTGAGGGGATGAGGGAATGAGGGGATGAGGAGCTGGTCGACGTAGGTGTGCTAACTGAGACCCTCTGTCATATGGCCACAGAGAGCATGGAAGGCAGGTGGGAAAGAGAAGACGTGTCAGTTGTGGGAGTAATGAGGAGGGGATTTGGAGAGGGAGAGGAGAGAGGGGTGGGAAGGGAAAGGGGAGAGGAGAGGAGAGAGGGGTGGGAAGGGAAAGGGGAGAGGAGAGGAGAGAGGGGTGGGAAGGGAAAGGGGAGAGGAGAGGAGAGAGGGGTGGGAAGGGAAAGGGGAGAGGAGAGGAGAGAGGGGTGGGAAGGGAAAAGGGAGAGGAGAGGAGAGAGGGGTGGGAAGGGAAAGGGGAGAGGAGAGAGGGGTGGGAAGGGAAAGGGGAGAGGAGAGAGGGGTGGGAAGGGAAAGGGGAGAGGAGAGAGGGGTGGGAAGGGAAAGGGGAGAGGAGAGAGGGGTGGGAAGGGAAAGGGGAGAGGAGAGGAGAGGAGAGGAGAGGAGAGGAGAGGAGAGGAGAGGAGAGGAGAGGAGAGGAGAGGAGAGGAGAGGAGAGAGAGGTGGGAAGGGAAAGGGGAGAGGAGAGAAGAGAGGGGTGGGAAGGGAAAGGGGAGAGGAGAGAGGGGTGGGAAGGGAAAGGGGAGAGGAGAGAGGGGTGGGAAGGGTAAACCTACTCCAATAATATATTTCTTTGAATGAGCTGCCTCGCTGAACAGGAGAACAATAATCCACCTCTGATGTCTAACCTTAAACAGGTCTTGTTTTGTAAATGTCTGATGTCTAACCTTAAACAGGTCTTGTTTTGTAAATGTCTGATGTCTAACATTAAACAGGTCTTGTTTTGTAAATGTCTGATGTCTAACATTAAACAGGTCTTGCTTTGTAAATGTCTGATGTCTAACATTAAACAGGTCTTGCTTTGTAAATGTCTGATGTCTTAACCTTAAACAGGTCTTGTTTTGTAAATGTCTGATGTCTAACCTTAAACAGGTCTTGTTTTGTAAATGTCTGATGTCTAACATTAAACAGGTCTTGTTTTGTAAATGTCTGATGTCTTAACCTTAAACAGGTCTTGTTTTGTAAATGTCTGATGTCTAACATTAAACAGGTCTTGCTTTGTAAATGTCTGATGTCTAACCTTAAACAGGTCTTGTTTTGTAAATGTCTGATGTCTAACCTTAAACAGGTCTTGCTTTGTAAATGTCTGATGTCTAACATTAAACAGGTCTTGTTTTGTAAATGTCTGATGTCTAACATTAAACAGGTCTTGCTTTGTAAATGTCTGATGTCTAACATTAAACAGGTCTTGCTTTGTAAATGTCTGATGTCTAACATTAAACAGGTCTTGCTTTGTAAATGTCTGATGTCTAACATTAAACAGGTCTTGCTTTGTAAATGTCTGATGTCTAACATTAAACAGGTCTTGCTTTGTAAATGTCTGATGTCTAACATTAAACAGGTCTTGTTTTGTAAATGTCTGATGTCTAACATTAAACAGGTCTTGCTTTGTAAATGTCTGATGTCTAACATTAAACAGGTCTTGCTTTGTAAATGTCTGATGTCTAACATTAAACAGGTCTTGCTTTGTAAATGTCTGATGTCTAACATTAAACAGGTCTTGTTTTGTAAATGTCTGATGTCTAACATTAAACAGGTCTTGTTTTGTAAATGTCTGATGTCTAACCTTAAACAGGTCTTGTTTTGTAAATGTCTGATGTCTAACATTAAACAGGTCTTGCTTTGTAAATGTCTGATGTCTAACCTTAAACAGGTCTTGTTTTGTAAATGTCTGATGTCTAACATTAAACAGGTCTTGTTTTGTAAATGTCTGATGTCTAACCTTAAACAGGTCTTGTTTTGTAAATGTCTGATGTCTAACATTAAACAGGTCTTGCTTTGTAAATGTCTGATGTCTAACCTTAAACAGGTCTTGTTTTGTAAATGTCTGATGTCTAACCTTAAACAGGTCTTGTTTTGTAAATGTCTGATGTCTAACATTAAACAGGTCTTGTTTTGTAAATGTCTGATGTCTAACATTAAACAGGTCTTGCTTTGTAAATGTCTGATGTCTAACATTAAACAGGTCTTGTTTTGTAAATGTCTGATGTCTAACATTAAACAGGTCTTGTTTTGTAAATGTCTGATGTCTAACCTGAAACAGGTCTTGTTTTGTAAATGTCTGATGTCTAACCTTAAACAGGTCTTGCTTTGTAAATGTCTGATGTCTAACATTAAACAGGTCTTGCTTTGTAAATGTCTGATGTCTAACATTAAACAGGTCTTGTTTTGTAAATGTCTGATGTCTAACCTTAAACAGGTCTTGTTTTGTAAATGTCTGATGTCTAACATTAAACAGGTCTTGTTTTGTAAATGTCTGATGTCTAACATTAAACAGGTCTTGTTTTGTAAATGTCTGATGTCTAACATTAAACAGGTCTTGCTTTGTAAATGTCTGATGTCTAACCTTAAACAGGTCTTGTTTTGTAAATGTCTGATGTCTAACATTAAACAGGTCTTGCTTTGTAAATGTCTGATGTCTAACATTAAACAGGTCTTGTTTTGTAAATGTCTGATGTCTAACATTAAACAGGTCTTGCTTTGTAAATGTCTGATGTCTAACATTAAACAGGTCTTGCTTTGTAAATGTCTGATGTCTAACATTAAACAGGTCTTGTTTTGTAAATGTCTGATGTCTAACCTTAAACAGGTCTTGTTTTGTAAATGTCTGATGTCTAACATTAAACAGGTCTTGTTTTGTAAATGTCTGATGTCTTAACCTTAAACAGGTCTTGTTTTGTAAATGTCTGATGTCTAACCTTAAACAGGTCTTGTTTTGTAAATGTCTGATGTCTAACATTAAACAGGTCTTGCTTTGTAAATGTCTGATGTCTTAACCTTAAACAGGTCTTGTTTTGTAAATGTCTGATGTCTAACCTTAAACAGGTCTTGTTTTGTAAATGTCTGATGTCTAACCTTAAACAGGTCTTGTTTTGTAAATGTCTGATGTCTAACATTAAACAGGTCTTGCTTTGTAAATGTCTGATGTCTAACCTTAAACAGGTCTTGTTTTGTAAATGTCTGATGTCTAACATTAAACAGGTCTTGCTTTGTAAATGTCTGATGTCTAACATTAAACAGGTCTTGTTTTGTAAATGTCTGATGTCTAACATTAAACAGGTCTTGCTTTGTAAATGTCTGATGTCTAACCTTAAACAGGTCTTGTTTTGTAAATGTCTGATGTCTAACCTTAAACAGGTCTTGCTTTGTAAATGTCTGATGTCTAACATTAAACAGGTCTTGTTTTGTAAATGTCTGATGTCTAACCTTAAACAGGTCTTGTTTTGTAAATGTCTGATGTCTAACATTAAACAGGTCTTGCTTTGTAAATGTCTGATTACTAACCTGAAACAGTCCAACTGTGAGGCCAAATCCATAAACTGTCACTTGAATACTGTACATTCCTTGGCTCGCTCTCTGAGAGATGAAGCATTGTTGCTTTGTTTATTGTAGAAATATGTTTTATATTCCTCTGTGTACACAGTGGTATGATCCATTTATCTTGTGTAATGTACACAGTGTGTATTTGTATGTATGTATGTATGTATGTATGTATGTATGTATGTATGTATGTATGTATGTATGTATGTATGTACAGTGGGGCAAAAAAGTATTTAGTCAGCCACCAATTGTGCAAGTTCTCCCAATTAAAAAGATGAGAGAGGCCTGTAATTTTCATCATAGGTACACTTCAACTATGACAGACAAAATGAGGGAAAAAATCCAGAAAATCACATTGTAGGATTTTTAATGAATTTATTTATATCTCCCTGGTTTTGCATTTACTGTGCTCTGGTGAGGAACGTATCAGTGTGTACTGTGTTATGTACAGCACATCACCATAAAGCAGACATATACTGTGCTCTGGTGAGGAACGTATCAGTGTGTACTGTGTTATGTACAGCACATCACCATAAAGCAGACATTTACTGTGCTCTGGTGAGGAACGTATCAGTGTGTACTGTGTTATGTACCGCACATCACCATAAAGCAGACATTTACTGTGCTCTGGTGAGGAACGTATCAGTGTGTACTGTGTTATGTACAGCACATCACCATAAAGCAGACATTTACTGTGCTCTGGTGAGGAACGTATCAGTGTGTACTGTGTTATGTACAGCACATCACCATAAAGCAGACATTTACTGTGCTCTGGTGAGGAACGTATCAGTGTGTACTGTGTTATTTACAGCACATCACCATAAAGCAGACATTTAATGAGCTCTGGTGAGGAACGTATCAGTGTGTACTGTGTTATGTACAGCACATCACCATAAAGCAGACATTTACTGTGCTCTGGTGAGGAACGTATCAGTGTGTACTGTGTTATTTACAGCACATCACCATAAAGCAGACATTTACTGTGCTCTGGTGAGGAACGTATCAGTGTGTACTGTGTTATTTACAGCACATCACCATAAAGCAGACATTTAATGAGCTCTGGTGAGGAACGTATCAGTGTGTACTGTGTTATGTACAGCACATCACCATAAAGCAGACATTTACTGTGCTCTGGTGAGGAACGTATCAGTGTGTACTGTGTTATTTACAGCACATCACCATAAAGCAGACATTTAATGAGCTCTGGTGAGGAACGTATCAGTGTGTACTGTGTTATGTACAGCACATCACCATAAAGCAGACATTTACTGTGCTCTGGTGAGGAACGTATCAGTGTGTACTGTGTTATTTACAGCACATCACCATAAAGCAGACATTTACTGTGCTCTGGTGAGGAACGTATCAGTGTGTACTGTGTTATTTACAGCACATCACCATAAAGCAGACATTTACTGAGCTCTGGTGAGGAACGTATCAGTGTGTACTGTGTTATGTACAGCACATCACCATAAAGCAGACATTTACTGTTCTCTGGTGAGGAACGTATCAGTGTGTACTGTGTTATGTACAGCACATCACCATAAAGCAGACATTTAATGAGCTCTGGTGAGGAACGTATCAGTGTGTACTGTGTTATGTACAGCACATCACCATAAAGCAGACATTTACTGTGCTCTGGTGAGGAACGTATCAGTGTGTACTGTGTTATGTACAGCACATCACCATAAAGCAGACATTTACTGAGCTCTGGTGAGGAACGTATCAGTGTGTACTGTGTTATTTACAGCACATCACCATAAAGCAGACATTTACTGTGCTCTGGTGAGGAACGTATCAGTGTGTACTGTGTTATGTACAGCACATCACCATAAAGCAGACATTTACTGTGCTCTGGTGAGGAACGTATCAGTGTGTACTGTGTTATGTACAGCACATCACCATAAAGCAGACATTTAATGAGCTCTGGTGAGGAACGTATCAGTGTGTACTGTGTTATGTACAGCACATCACCATAAAGCAGACATTTACTGAGCTCTGGTGAGGAACGTATCAGTGTGTACTGTGTTATGTACAGCACATCACCATAAAGCAGACATTTACTGTGCTCTGGTGAGGAACGTATCAGTGTGTACTGTGTTATGTACAGCACATCACCATAAAGCAGACATTTAATGAGCTCTGGTGAGGAACGTATCAGTGTGTACTGTGTTATTTACAGCACATCACCATAAAGCAGACATTTACTGAGCTCTGGTGAGGAACGTATCAGTGTGTACTGTGTTATGTACAGCACATCACCATAAAGCAGACATTTACTGTGCTCTGGTGAGGAACGTATCAGTGTGTACTGTGTTATGTACAGCACATCACCATAAAGCAGACATTTACTGTGCTCTGGTGAGGAACGTATCAGTGTGTACTGTGTTATGTACAGCGCATCACCATAAAGCAGACATTTACTGTGCTCTGGTGAGGAACGTATCAGTGTGTACTGTGTTATGTACAGCACATCACCATAAAGCAGACATTTACTGTGCTCTGGTGAGGAACGTATCAGTGTGTACTGTGTTATGTACAGCACATCACCATAAAGCAGACATT